>NW_019174271.1:856895-1029318 GCF_002260705.1 Seriola dumerili | reverse complement strand
ATCGCACCACATTGTTCACGGGTGTTGTGTTTAACACTACAAGCCACATTCACAGCTGCGGCTCTCCTCAAAACATACACACCACTCATACACTGATGGAACAGCCATCAGAGGAAATTTGGGGTTCAGTATCTTGCCCAAGGTGTCGACTTCACACCCGGAACTGGAAAGAGCTGGGATTGAACCATTTGCCTTCTGAGGGCACAGCCACACTCCATATTGTAACTAAGAAAACAGTGGTAAAGAAATAATTGCATGTGACGTGGTGTTGTAACTGTCTAGGACACGTTTCAATTGAGAGTGCATCTTATATATGTTCATACGGTTTCATGGTGAATTCATGAATATTCTAAGTTCATACAGCTGATAAAGCAGGTTAATTTAAAAACATTTATGGAAGTTGTTAAAAAAGGTAACACTGATAAGTTTGTTTAAAATAACAGTTTTAAATGATGTGATGAATACCATGATACAAAGGAAAGATACACATCTCCAAAAGTGGTTATATTCTGCACATGGTTCAAGAGAGAGCACAGTGGTTGTTTAATTTGTTGATGTTTTTTATATAATGTAGTTAATGTACTTTTATTTGTTTTCTGTTTTTTATCTTGTATTTGAACTCTTGAACTCAACTGTTGTGCAACGTGTTTGAGCTGTTTTCTACAGACGCTAAGGAGACTTTAAAAACGAGGAGAGACGCATGTTTTTAACTTTTTATGTTTTTATTTTCTTGTAGTTTTCTCTTGTCTTCTGATGTTATCGTCTAACGAGTGAGATAGAGAGAAAATTAATCTTCAAACAACATCAGTATGAAGCGTGGCCATTTTTTGCTGGACCAGGGTAGCTGGATGGTGCATGCTGGTTAGAAGTTTTGTCTGACTTTCTCTGGCGTGGCAGAACCTCGCCACGTCACATGACATTAAAACATCACAGGAGCAAGACTGTAGCTGCAGTTTTTCTCCTCCAGCTGTCCCGACGAACCACCTCTGTGACGACAGAGCTTTGTCCTAATTGGTCGAAGGCTTCACTGGGACACATGGCGTGTTTTACTTTTTTATTCTAAGAACCTCCCGAAATCTTTTATGGTTCTTGCTGCCAAAGAGGATGTTAGTTTATTTGATTATCATCCTCTGGAAGCTATTTTATTTTTACATTAAAACACTGACCACTATAGTTTTCATATAGTTTGTTACTGTAAAAGAAGAGTCATGTCCTCAAAGTCATATTTTTTGTCCTTTAGTTTCCACTTCTTTTCACCTCCTGACAACAATGGAAGCCCTCATTCTCTGACGGTTATCTCAAGTCTGTAGTTCTCAATAGAACAAATGACTAAAATTGTGATGTCTCTCTATAAGAGTCTGCTCTATCAGGTATTTCATGTGTGACCCTCCCCCACACCTGAACCCATCACCCTCCACGTCCTCATCAAACATTACTGAGAGTTAACCTCGTGTCCAACAGACTTGTTTTGGGAACAGCATGTTTGGATTGAGTATACAGTGTGTTTAAGGTTTTACTAAATGGTCGGACACATTGAAGGTAACACTGGTAAAAACACAGACAGCTCTGCAGCTGAGTGAATTGAGCTCACTCACGCTACAGGTAAGTAGACCTGGTTCATCGTCCCCACTCTGCTGCCTCTCGCAGTCACCTCTGGCCCACTTGTACTGACACAGCCTTCAGTCAACCATGTATAACATCACTAAAATTAGATTCTCAGCTGCTGTTTTGAGTTACTTGTTTAGGTTGCTCCCTAATAAATGTTAATTGATGCTTCTAATTGGATTAGAATCTGTTCTCCATATGGCACTCCATCATTAGTTAATACATGTGAAAGCATGCGGAACAGCAAGCTGTTGCCGAGACATTTACTGCTGCAGTGTATTTGTAAACTCTAATTCATTGTGTGGGTTCAGAGGCCAATCAGAAGACACCAGCGTGGACCTGCTGGGGGAAAGCTCCCCGCTGTATCATTGGCATCTGCTCTCTGATGAAGGTAATGTTGCCGTGGTGATCAGGTACAGTCACCGCCTTTACTGCACTGCCTCTGCTGAGTGCTCCCCCTTTTCTGAATCCCAGCGGCTGTGTAAAAGCTTTGACTCATGTGTCTTTGTAGCTATCGCTTTGAAAAATGATCAAAGTGTCTGCAAGTTAGTGAGGGCATGAAACAGACAGTGAGCCAAACATCAATTTGTATGAATCAAGCAGCCAATTCTCCCGGGGTCAGGAGAGTGTTGTCCTCTCTGTGCTTCAAAGGGAGAACTAATGACGCAGAAGTCACTGCTTTGTGAGAGAGAGTTGGTGTGAGGTCAATTATTGTGACCTAAGCCCACAGTAAACCAATTAGACATTAGTGCCAGGCTGTCAGACTGCTAATAGAGGCCTGCATTCAACCACACACACAGGAGAGAGTTCAGATATTAAGTTAAAACCTAAGTTACACATGAGCATTGTTTTCACTGGGGTGGTCTCCCATGTCCACAACACTATATAACCAATGGACTCATTTCGTTCTTATTGTTGTGTAGCCTAGCATTCATGGGAGTGTTAGTCACTAACAATTATAAATAATTAAAATGATAATAATAAAACACCTAATTCATAAATAAATCAATTAATTGATTCTATTCTATTACACTATTCTGTCAGCCATTATATACTGTAACATATGAAATATCACTTATAGCATCCAATTAAAGCAATGACAATTTGAAGTCCTATTTCTTAATAATAAGTCTTTTCTTTGTCGCACAGACTAAAGTTGGACATAATCTGGACTGTGCTGTGTTAGATTTCTCTGGAAGGAAAGATGGAACAAAGTGTCTACTCTGATGTTCAATGCTAAATGTGAACATGTGTCTTTGAAAAACTGTGTGTGGGTTTATAGAACTGGGGGGAGGGGGGGGGGTTCAGTTGGATAGTGTTATAGGGTTGTAGACTGTGGTATATTATGTATTAATTAGCAGTGTTGTGCATGAGCGCGTTCATATTTTTAGTGAACGCTGACCTGAATGAATCAATTTACAAATGATGAACGTGAACGTGAGCTCACATTTTACGACAGTTTTAGCTCACGTTTTATGTCAGTTTTATGGCACGCTGCATGACGTCTCCTTAGACACGGCCCAGCTTGGCTGGTGCTAGCGGTACAGACGGGACAGACGCATCTACTACTGCTGAAGTGTGAACTGGCACAACACTGTTAATTGGGGTAATGAATAGTTAAAGAGAACCTATGATATCAACAATAACAGCGACCAATAACAACAACATCAATAACAATGCAAAAAATAAAGATAATAATAATAATAATAACTCTGGTTAATAAATGTTCCGTCAGATGTAGTGAGTGGATATGGATGTGAAGGTCCTGGTAGAGCTACAGGGTTGTTTAATGTAATATATTATATAATATATAATATATTTATCAAATATGGTATATGTGATATACCACAGATCGGGTTAGTCAGCAGGTCACTGAAGTTCATGATCCTGCTGGAAGGAGCCGTGAGAAGATGGTGAACTGTGGCCATAACATGATCAGCAACAATACTCAGATAGACTGAGACATTCAGACCATGACTGATTGGTACAGAGCAGCTGGTGGGATAACTCACTGTCACTGTTGACATATTGTAGCTGATCACACAGGTATTCCTATTGTTCTGTATTAAATCACTGTAAGTACAAAAACCAACATAACTGAGAATAATTCCACTCTGGGTTTGACTGTACTGAACCTGCTGTGGGGAGGTCTACCCTTTTTTTTTTACAAAGTAATGTTTATGATAAACAGAAAGTGACATAGAAGACACTGTGACTAGGAAACTATAAAATATAACAGACAGTTGATGTAACATAGTGTATGCTTGTGTATGTGTGTGTGTGTGTGTTTGTGTGTCTGTACACACGGTAGGATGTTCTAATGAGAGTCCATCGTGTAGGAGAAGGTCTAACCTCATCCCACGTAAAATAATAATTAAATTCAGATAGCTTTATTGGCATCACCATAGTCAGATAGAGAACTGCTAAAGCAGTGTATGAATGCAGAAATTTATGTAAGATAAATTCCAAACATTGTTCCAGAAAGAATATTCAGAATTTTTTTTTTCTTTTTTTTTTTTTATTAAGTAAAATTCTAAAATTTACGTTTCAGAAAACTGAACAGTTTGTTTGAAACTTAATAACTTAATAACAGCAGCAGATTTAAAATTTGGTTGACTGTGATAGTCCTGCTGTCAGACTGGTCCTGAGCTGGAAAAGTCTTTGTAAAAAAAGTGTTGGGACCAGCTCAGTGAGGGGACTATTTCTTTGTGCATCATGTGGGACTGCAGGGCTTTCTAGTGGGAGCAGTGGGGGTCATTTTGTTTTTTTTGTTTTGATTGTTTTGATTTTGATCAATAATTTTAATCAGCTCTGCAGGTTCCCGAAGGATGCTTTCACAAAATTTGCATGTCCCTGTAACTGTGTGTGTTTTCAGTCAGCCACTTCTGTCATTGGATTTGTGGGAAAATAACAGTAATAATAAAAAATGATGCCTGTGATGCACAATGCTGCTGTTTGCTAAACTAAGGAAGAGGAAGATGGCGAGCTTTAACTGATTTAAGATCCTATTGTTCTGGTGGGGATGAGGATCTTTAAAAAAAAAAAAAAGGCAGAAGTGCTTCTCTACGTCGACAAGAAAAAACAACAACATTTAATACGACTGGATTTTCAGACACTAAAATGGTCAAATTTAAAGCTATTGATTACTGGCACAAAACATTAGTTTTCAGGGACAATACATAATAAATCTTCTGCAGAAGACAAACGCCTCACAGTTGCTCAGCAGTTCACAAATAACAGCAGCTTTCAGCCTATTCTGGCAGCAGAGAGAGAGTTTGATTAATTGAAAGAAGAGCAAAACAAGAGTTTTTGGATTTGGTCAGACTTGCCAAGCTGTTAATGGATTTTGTTTGAGTACTTAACAGATAATAGTTGATCAAAACTACAGTGCACATGGTTCCTCTGCTGTCACTCATCCAAGTGAGTCAGCCCCAGTAATCAAGTCAAGCGTGCTACATCATGGAGCTCTTACGGTCTGAAGACTGTTCGTCTTATAGAGTTCATTTTGTGTCCTTTTATGTGCTGAACCTCCATATACAGCACATTGTTATGGCTGGACAAAAGTACTCATGCAACCTGCTCACCGTTCAATCATAAACTCTCTCACACACACACACACACACACACACTCTGCTGCGCTCCATTCCCACCCTGCAGTGGTGGCTCGAAGCAGCACCCGTCACATCCCGCTGTTGACCTGCTCTCACTGACAGTCCCTGGGTTTGACACCTGTACACTGCAACACACCACACAGTCTGGCTGTGAAAGCACCCTGGTTGTTCACAGCAGGCTATTATCAAGCCTAATTACCAGGCAGGCAGCTATAAGTCAGTGGCTGGGAATAGCCATTCAAGTCCACAAGACAGAGAGTCCCACCTACCCCTGAGCAAACACTGCAATCCATTTTAATAAAGATGTCCCCTCTGGCATCCAGGGGAAGATGATAGAAAAAGGGTCTGATAAGGAGAGGTGATCTAAACCCTGGGTGGAGAGAAAGATGACATGAGCTGCTGTGAAGGACGCCACTGTGTCCTCAAGTTAGATTTGGGAGAAGTCACAAAAATGGCACAATGCCCACAATGTATATGTGTTACCATTATATTTACAATGATCAACAGCTTAGTTTAGCATATTAGCAAGCCAACATTTGCTGGTTAGTACATGAGCTTGGCAGGTAGTTGATCATAAACCAAAGTGCTCAACAAACCTATAATGTGAGCTGATGGAGTTAGATGGATGGTCAATTGGTCCCATAGACCAATGGGTCTATATGTAAATAAAGATGGGTGTCGCTTCTGTGACGTCATCCACAGGTTTCTGAAGCTCAGAGTGAGCTGCCCCACCGTCACCATCTTGGCAGTGTCTGACTCCGCCCCTTACTCCCAGCTAATCCAAAAATGGAAAAAGAGGAGGGACATGTGTGGAGCTGAGACTTTGGTTCATGCTGGTTTGTGGAAAGCATACACTCACCCACCTGTCACTCAAAGAGGCCACACCCTCAATTCTCCATGGCTTTAGTCCTTAATAAAATGTAAACAGGTGAGTTATATAAACAGTTGTCATGAAGGAGGAAATTAGCTCTAGAGACCAAAACTGTTTTTGTACCAGGCTGTAAACATGTTTATTTCTGCTGTAAACTCTAGTGGTCATTAGAGGAACTGTAGCTTTTGTTTTTTTCAATAGTGGCATGGTGAGGTTGATGCTTGGTTGATCCCCAAAGATGTTACAACTCACCCTGCGTAGATAATCATTTTCTGTATCAAGCTGTCTGGACCAAAGTGGTGGACCAATGGACCCACAATGTCATCATGGAGTCCTGCTGCTAGTGTGGATAAAAACTGTAGGCTTCTGCTTGGCAACTGTGAGGAAATAATCCTGTCATGAAAACCTAACACGTAATGATAGATTTTACTCAACAAAGTAGAATGATGCTATTTTTATTCTTCCAGTGTGCACTGTGGCTGTAGAGGACACAGTTATGATGTGAACGTTATCATTTAACAGCACTTTAATCCAAACTGGACAAAGCACAGATGAGTTCAGTGTATATTTTAAAGCTCAAACACGAACTCTTGCTTCATGCTGTTTTCAGTAAAAAGCCTTTTAATATCAGAAACTGAGGAGAACCAGGAGAAAATAAAGGTGTCTTCACCCAGTCCCTGTTTGCATTTTCATCTCCACATTCCTTCTTCAAGCAGCTCTGTGAGGCTGTGCTTAGACACAGTCATTCACTTAGCTACATGTGAATTACAGCAAAACCTTGAAATCTTTTTTCCAGGAGACAGGGTGAAGAGTGAAGTTCATGAATTTAGTGGATTCATGGATTTAGGACCAGTTTTAATTTCAGCATCGAGAGCTGAAGTGAATAAAAACATCCTGCAAGAGCTGTATGGCTTGATTCAAAGAGGATGCTACTATATAAATAGTTGTGTCATTAACATAAAAATGTATCTCAGTTGGATTTATTCCCTGTCTTTTATAAGAGTAGACAACAAGATTCACCCTTTGCACGACACCTTTGTTCACTATAAGTGAGGCTGAGGTACAGAGTTCTTTTGTGTAGATCATTGTTTAGGTTTTACTTAGCCCTATACAGCAAAGTCTTTGTAACAGCAGGTTGGCATCTACAGAGTCAAATGCCTCAGACAAATCAACATATAGATCTGCACAGTGCTGTTTGCTATCTAGAGAGTTGATGATATAATTTGTAACAGGCACAGCTCCTGTTATGGTACTGTGCCCTGATGTAAAGGCTGATCAAAATTCACTGAGAATGTTAATAATAGATAAAAGCTGGACAAGTTGTTCATTAACTGGGGATTTAAGTACTTTGGGCATAACAGACAGTCTCTAAATGGGCCAGTATTCAGGTCAGAAGGGTCCCCACTGTTTAATAAAACAGTTTCCGCAGATTTCCAGGTACTGGGTATGTAATTGGAGCATAAACTGAGATTAAAAGTATAGTCTCTGCAGTAATATCTTTGGTGAATTTTCAAAATTAAGGCCCTAGTAAAGCTTTATTAACTTGTGGACTTACTGGGAACACGCCTCAAAGTCTGTGAGTCTATGAGGTTGGACATTAGAGTTGGACCTTGTTTTTCAAAGCTTTTAACTTCATAAGTCACAAAGCATTGAATAACTAGAATCATCTCCTCGTGGTTGTCTGCCTCCTCCACTTAGATTAGTTTCAGGTTACATCCCTGTTTATCCAGAGTCATAGAAAATATGAACCATTTGTGTGAAATTTTGTGCAATGTGAATTCTTGAGTAATGGCTAAAAAGTGTTTTGTGAAGTTACACTGACCTTGACCTTTGACCACTAAAATTAATGCCGTTGTAGTTCGTCTTTGAGTCCAAGTGAATGTTTATGCTAAATTTGAAGAAATTCCTTCAAGGCGTTACAGAGATATCGCATTCACAAGCCCAAAACCATGTTATGTAAGGTCACTCTGACCTTGACCTTTGACCCTTAGCCACCAAAATCTATTCAGTTTGTTGTTGAGTCCAGGTGAATGTTTGTCCCAAATTTGAAGAAATTCCATCAAGGCGATATCATGTTCACAAGGCCAAACCCATGTTTTTTGGGGTGACCTTGACCTTTGACCTTTGACCACCAAAGTCTAATTGGTTCACCTGTGAGTCCTAGTGAAGGTTTGTGCCAAATCTGATTAAGTCTCATAAAGGCATTACTGAGATATTGTGTCCAATGAGAATGCCATGGACATACGGATGTGTGGACGGACAACCCAAAAACAATATGGCTCCGGCTCTGGCTGTTGCCGGTGCGGAGTAATAACAAGTGTGTCCCAGCCTGGTTCATCACTTTCTTGTGTCCCCTGGAAACATTTCCGTTCTTGTCTGTGCTACTTGCAGTGATTTTCTATAATTTCCTGTATTCTTCAGTACATTTACTAATGAATGACACATTGAAAACACACTACAGAAAAGGTCCTCGTCTCCACTGTTTGTTTGTCCTGACAGCTGATGGGGAGGAGACAGGCAACAGATTAATGACGTCTAGTATCACAGTGAATGTTGAAAATGCTTTAATAATCTCTGTGTCAATTTTAATGAGATTTTTTCTCCCTCCAGCAGATATGTGATGCAGCCGTCACCAGCCTTTCTGGGATCCTGACAGCCAATCCTGACACGAGTACAGTCATCTGACCAAAAGGCTAAAGCTGCTGCACACACACTCGCTGTGAATCATCAGTGAATATAATCATTCCCAACAGACAGCCAGCCATCCTCTGCAGGGGTCTCTCTCTGCTTGTATCCTTGGTTTGAGACGTACAGTCATGAAGGAAAGTGGACGTCCCTGCGCTGAGCACTCAGTCAGTGCTGGATGAATCAGTTCTTAATTAAAGTTGTACTAATTAAGAGTGTGCTCAAAAGGAGTGAGGCTTTGATAGCATTAAAGTAATCACAGCAGAGCTCACAGAGTGATGTTGTACAGCAGCTGAATGCTGATAGCATCTCAAACTATCCACAGAGGATTTTTTTTCTGTTTAATCCAATTCTGGTAAATTGGTTACAGAGCAACAGTTGCATGTAAAGCTTTGACAGTGCTGCTCAATGTGTTGATGCAATAAGTTCACATTCACATGTGAAAAATGAGATGTTTTAAATGTGTTTTCAAAGGTTTAAAAGAATTGGGACTGAAATGTTTTAACTGTAGTTACCTTAGGCCATACCAGCTGTATGCCTGTCCAACACTTTGATTCAGAGCAAAATATCTTGGCAACAACTGCCCAGGGTAGCATGAATTCTAATTTGTGTGTGCATGGTACCCAGAGGGAATCTCCTATTGTGACAACATTGCTCATCAAGATTTCTATGTGGCCAGCCTGTTGTTGTCTGCCCTGAAGGGACTATTTCTTTGGACTGTTTATGTTTGGAATTTTTTGCTGATTTCCTGTTTTACTTTGAAATTACTTCCTTTCTGCGTCTCGTGCTTGTTTTACGTCCTGTCTTTTTTCAGTGTGCCTCCTATGTGATTGTCTGCCCTTCCCTAATGTGTTTCACCTGTGTCCAATCCAGCCCTTATGTATTTAAGTCTTTCCCTCAGTCCGTGTCAGTTAGTCTGTTTTGTACCCTTACCCCCTTCTGTGCCCTGCGCCCCTCGTGTCTCCAACATTTGGATTGTTGGACATTCTTTGTTTCTGATGAGCAGTTTTGAAGTTCAGAGTGAGCTGCTCGGCCATCGCCATCTTGGCAGTGCCTGACTCTGCCTGACTCAACCAACCAGTGTGGAACTGAGACATTGGTGCATGCTAGTTTGTGGCAAACATACACTCTCTCACTTGCCATTCAAACAGGCTACGCCCTCAGTTCTCCATAACTTTAAGCCTTACTAAAATTTAAACAGGTGAGTTATATAAAGAGTTGTCATGAAGGAGGAAATTAGCTCTAGAGACCAGAACTGTTTTTGTACCAGGCTGTAAACATGTTTATTTCTGCTGTAAAGTTGGACATTTTAACATGGGAGTCTATGGGGACTGACTCACTGTTGGAGCCAGACTCTAGTGGTCGTTAGAGGAACTGTAGGTTTAACACTTCAGGTTTGGCTTGATTTTTCAGCCCCGGAGGTTGCTGCTTGATGCTCATATATTTTCAACATTCTTTATGTTCACCATGTGTAACCCACAGCTGACTGAGATCATAAACCCTAATAATGCCAGTTTGTTTGAAATATTTAATTAACTGCAAAGAACTATTGTGTAAGAGATTGTTTTTATGAAGACCAATTTTTAGAAATTTATATGTGTCATACTGTCAGGATAAAAAATTTTAGAACTAAAAACAGAGAGTATCAACACTGACTTGTATCCATCAGCACCATGAATCTAAAAAAGGGGGAATAAACACAAATATCAACAAAGTTTTCTCTGCAGTTTTACAACTCAAAAAGTTCTTGAGTGAAATGTCTCGCACAATTATCGCCCAGGTTTAATCAAAGGGACTTGCATAATGTATGGCATAATTCATTTCAAGGAGCAAACAAAACATTGGAGAACAAAGACAAACAGCCAGACTAAACAAAGTAGGATATTCATTATTTTTGTGTGATTCAATTACAAAAGGGGACGTCTGTGCGGTTGCGGTCTAACAAATTACCTCCCATAGTATAATAAATGCCAGACATAAATCATTTGTCATATTTCATTATGGCACAAACCAGGAGTGGATATGCTCTGATTTCCATGTTTTCTAGATGCTGTAGTGGAGAGTTTGTGTTTTTTTTTATTTGCTTGTGCAGTTTTATTAAATCAATGCAACATTTTTTAGTAAGAATCATTCTTTAGATAGATAGATAGATAGATAGATAGATAGATAGATAGATAGATAGATAGATAGATAGATAGATAGATAGATAGATAGATACTTTATTTACCCCCTAGGGAAAATCATGTCTATTACCTCATTGTTGATAACAATAATAATAATAATAATAATAATAATAAAAACTGTTAATAATAAATTATTAGTGTTTATTTATTATTAACTGTTTTTATTATCTATCTATCTATCTATCTATCTATCTATCTATCTATCTATCTATCTATCTATCTATCTATCAGCAATAATAATTAGATTAGTCCACATCCTTTGGCTGAGGTGTTGTATAGCCTGATGGCAGTGGGAATAATCTCCTGAACCTCTCTTCTCTGCAGAGCAGTGAGATGAGACGTTTGCTGCTGCAGCTGCTTCTCTGTCCTGCTAGAATGTTGTGGTTGGTATTGTCCAAGATGGTGTTGTGGCGAGAAGTGGTGGATCAAAAAAGGAATCAGACAGTCGAGACACAGGTATCAAGGCGGGGAGTCTCTCTTTATTCAATGCGGCCCACTTGCAGACATAGACGGAGACAACAACACCAAACACAGACCGTGACATGTCCTTTTATACCTCAAGTGGCTATGTGTGTGTATGTGCATCCTGTTTTTCCCAATCCTTTTGGCTTCGTAGTACTACTCTTGCCTAACTGTTGACCAACTCCTGCATTGTTATTCCTGGCATACACCCAGGTCATGGTGTTCTTTTCTGGCAGAACACCATGACGCTCTCCCAGGTCACTGTTCTCTTATTGGCAGTATGCCTTGGCGTTACATCTATTCCTAATTACCCAATCTCCTATTTTCCAGATGTTTCCCACCAAGCCTAAATGTCTTAACTTGCTCAGTTGACTGCCTGACCATATCTTTTGTTATTGTTCCCACACTGGCTCTTGAACTCCTATTGGCGTCCAACCGGTTGATATCAGATCATACCTCTTTGGCCTTATAATTCTCCTACAATGGCCTCCATCTGACATTGCATGTGTCTCTCCACAACAGTCCTGAGTGAGTCCAGACTCCTGCCAAGCACAGACCCAGCCTTTTTGACCAGCTTGTCCAGTCTCTTTGTGTTCATGTCAGACATGTTGCAGTCCCAGCAGACTGCAGCATAAAAGAGTCCAGTGGCCACCACTGACTGATAAAACATGTGCAGTATTTCACTGCAGACGTCAAAGGACCTGAGCTTCCTGAGGAAAAAGAGCCGGCTCTGCCCCTTCAGGTAGATGGCATCTGTGTTCAGGGACCAGTTCAGTTTACTGTCCAGGTGCACACCTAGGTATTTATAAGTGTAGCGTACATACGTGGCCTGGCATCAGTCACAAGCCATTAAGGAAGTTCATTATAAGGACATGCAGATTACAGACCCACAATTGACACTTTGTGACTCTTCCCACCATCAAACTATCAGATTGATAGGAAACAGAGACAAAGGACCCCTCTTCCACAAACAGACCATGCTGTTAGCATGTCTGAACGACACAGAACCAGACCAAAGGTCAAAGGGTCAGCTCCAGAGGATCAACCAATGGACACCAGACAACTGGAGAATATAGGCAAAATCTCCAGTTTGTAACAATAAGACTCTGTCGAATGATATTTGATTGTTTCTTATATAGGACAAGTAACAACAAAAGGACTGATTAACACTAAGGTGTGAATCCTGGCCTCTCTGTGCCATGCATGAACACACACACACATGCACACACACACCAACCTCCCTTCCTCTGCCCCTCTCTAGATAAGAGTCATAAACTACAACCCACATTCCAATCCTGCGTAGTGACCAGCAGAACACTCCTCACAGAGGAAGAATAAATAATTAAATATCTAATTGTTCTGCACCTTGCATTTACTCTTAGTTACTCATTAGTTAATAAACTCCTTTATTTACACCCTGCTGTTGTCCTGTTGTGTTCTTTTGACGTAGAGACTGGAGATCCATTGAATCGAGAAGTCACGGCTTCTGATATGAGATTGATAACTTTATTCAATTAAATAATTCATTGTTATCCTCCCTGAAGACTGGTGCCCCCTTTCAACAAGAGCAAATTCTAAACTGTGGTGTTCACACTACAGTCGCTAACGGGACAATTCACACAGTTCATTCAAAAGACATCCCCTCCTGTCCTTCTATTCTCCACACAGAAGAAAAGTTAAATTCAAGTAAATGTAGCATCGCAGCTAATGAACTACAACAACTTCCTCTATTTTAGGCTCTCTAGGACTTCTTCCTCTCAAAGGTCAGCACTGACAAGACAACTTCAGAGGATCCTCTAATTGCATTGATTCCATTGGAATTTAATTATTATGCCACTATTTGTCACTGTTTTTAAATCCTGGTGTATCCAGACTTTGAGAGTCATCAACCTGTGAAGCTGTACATAGGAATTTAGCAGTGCTTAAAATAAATGCTAATATCAGAATGCTAACATGCTCACAATGATAATGCTAACATGCTGATATTCACTATCTAAATAGGAAGTATAGTTGAGACTGTCGACTGAGAATGTCGTTAATTTTGCAGGTATGTTCATAAACCAAGTATCAAATTTAAATTCTGAGATGGTGGTGCTAGATGGAGTGGCACAGTGGTTAGCACTGTAGTTAGGCCAACTGGCAACTCTAAATTACCTGTAGGTGTGAATGTGAGCGTGAATGGTTGTCTGTCTCTTTATCTCTGCCTTGTGATTGACTGGTGACCTGTCCAGGGTTTACCCTGCCTCTCACCCAATGTCAGCTGGGATTGGCTCCATCCCCCCATGACCCTGAAAGGATAAGTGCTATGGCTAATGGATGGATGGAATGTGCTAGATAAATATTATGAGGTGTATATGGATGTCCTAATCTCATAGAAATCTATCTAAAAGTTGCTGAGATATTTATTTTAAAATCACAAGTCAACCTCACGGTGGCACTAGAGGAAAAGTCAGGGGATCAACAACGTCAGTAGGATACATCATCTGGCAACCATGAATATCTGGACAGCGTAGATATTGAGATATTTACCTGGAAGTGATAATTTGACGATGAATTTCATGGAAATCCATTCAGAAGTTGTTGGACATGTCAGTTTGGACCAAAGTGGTGGACCAACATTGCTATCCCTACAGCCATGCTGGTCAATATTAAATAAAGAGATAAAAAGCAAGTTATCTTGAGTTTGTGTTTAGTGCAAACAGGCCTCCTCTTGGTATTTCCATGGTGTAATTATCTTCAGTCCTTGCCAAAATGTACCTTGTGTCATTATGACAGTCTATTATGGGACTGTTAATAATTACATCCCAATTTTGACTGCCTTATTTTGTACAGCACACAATAATTAATGTCCCAATCACCCTTTCTGGAACAAATTATATTACTTCATTCTGAATCACTGTCACATTTGCATAGCGATTACAGGGAAAGAATACTTGCTAGCAAAATTTGTAATGAAGGTAATTACAAACAAAAGCACTGTAGGACTTTTAACTTATAATAGGTTAATCACAGGTCTGGATTCAACAGTATACAGTAAGCATATACAGCAGACATCCTGACTCATCACAGCATGAAAAGTGCAGGTGTTATGAACATAAATGGCTTCATTCCATTAAGATGCAGCAGTTGCAGTGCCATGGGGCCTCGTTTATCAAACCGTGTGTAAAAAGAGCTTAAATCTACGCATGAGAACCAGCAGGACACACAAGAAAACTGTTATTTATCATGTGTACATGTGCCCATTAGCTCTGATAAATCCCAAACACTCTATATGGCTGTGCTTGTGCACGACCAATTTCATTTACATAAGCACACACCCCCAAGTTAACCATATAAAGAAAACCACTTGCTTTTCACAGGCTCTGGTGGCTCACTTGTTGGTACCGTTGAGCATCGATTTTTTATACCTCCACACAAGCAACAGCCAGAGCTGGAGATTTTTTGTTTTCTGGTTGTTCATCTGTCCCATTATTGTGGACACGATATCTCAGTAACACACCTTGAAGGAAATTCTTCAAATTTGGCAAAAATATCCACTGGGACTCGACTACTGGTGGATTCCAGTTTTAATATTTTTCCGCTCTGGGACACCATAGTTTTGAGATGCTGTCTGTGCAGGAAACCATCTTTCTTCCAGTCTGTCTGTTCAAACTGTTATAACTGAGATGTTGGTGAAACGTGGTTTCGTGTTTTTTTATTTTATTTATTTTTTCTTAAATCTTGCTAGGACCTGCCTCAGTCTTCTTTGCCTGAATTCACAGTAGTAGTAGTTTTGTTTGTTTGTTGGGGGGGGGGGGGGGGGTGTTTTGTCTTTCTTTGATTGGACAATAGAAATTGACTGAAAATGTAAGGACAGAGAGCAGGGGGAACGATATGTGAACCGGGAACTCGCTGTTCGGGGCATCTGCGTCAACTTGGTATGCGCCCTAATCATTCGGCCAGTCAGCCCAGTACATGGGGTTGTGGATGTGGATGGGCAACAGTTGCTTCGTAATAAGGTAAATTGGGCACTGTTATACCTGTTTCCATATGTTTACAGACACATGATTGAACATGACCAGGAGGAAAACAGAACAGCAGTAGAAGGAAACAAATGAGGTTTTATTTGAAACTATGAAATTCTGAATTCTAAAGTACATTTTCACAAAAACCAAGACAATTGTGCCAGGAAAGAATATTAATTTTCCTGGACAGTCGATCAAAGAAGAGAACAATCCCAAGAAAACCAGGATGGGTGACAACCCTAGTTTCCTATGTTAATATTGTTTGTAATATTGGCTAGCCTGCTGTGCATGACTTCAGCACCCGTTCAGTGGAAAGAGTGCAGGGTGTCAGCTTTATTTTCTGTTATCAGCTATTGCCCACACTCTGTCTTGATGTCAATTTATTTTCACACTATGTTGAGAGTGCCTTATTTCATTTTAAATGTGAAGTCATTTATTTTCAGTGTTTCATTTGATTATAAGGCCCCATTTATACATTCTGTTTCCAGAATTATTTTCTAAACAAAAAGTTTGCCCTCCCTACAGTGCACCGAGCCAGGAGTCATTGTGAGCCAATAAATGCAGCCAGGTGTCAGTTGCAGAAGATCTGGCACAGAAGGAAAGGAAGACACAGGCTAAATACACTAGGAGAAGGAAGACAATGAGACACAGGTGCAACACATTGGGGCGGGGCAGGCAATCACACAGGTGGGAAACTTGACAGGATAATAGGAACTGAAAATAAAACAGGAAACACAAATATTGAAATGTCCTTATGTGATGGGACAGACCAGACAGTGACAGTACCCTCCCCTCAATGGCCGCCATGGCCCAGGATCCTCAGAATGATGCTGATGGAAGTCCCGAATGAGGTCAGGGTCCATAATTTTGCTGGTCAACACCCAAGACCTCTCTGGGACCGTAGCCCTCACAGTCCACAAGGTATTGACGGCCCCGGCCTCAGTGGTGCACTGCCAGGAGCTTCCTTATGGTGTAAACTGGGGCCCCATCCATAAACCGGGGGTGGGGGGACCAAATAACTCTCTTTGGCAGGCTTGACACAGGTGACATGGAATGTGGGGTGCACTTTCATGGATCTAGGCAACTTTAAGTGGACAGCGACAGGGTTAATGACCTTGGACACAGGGAATGGACCAATGAAGAGAGGGGCCGATTTACGGGATTAAAAGGTTTACCCCCACTTGTACATGCTGGCCATAGGTTACCTGTGTACCCCTGCTTCCTCTGTGCCATGTGAATGGATTTTTTTTAAAGGCTGGTGAAGTGGTCAGCAAGAAGAGGAACAGGCTCAGCCCCAGCACTCTGGAAAAAATCCTGTTCTTAAACAAAAACCAAACCACATAAGTTCCCATAAGCACTTTCAACTGCCACAATGAAATTCCCTGTCCTGTCCACAAGCACTAACATTGTCCATAATAAAACATTTCCTGTCTCTGTTAAAACACTGTAACAGTCAATTATACAAATACTCCCAAGTTTCCAAGCACTACATTGCTCCCAGTATTAAACTCTAAGCACCAGTAATTATATAGAACAATCTTTACAATATTCTGCACAAAGCCTCCATAAGTTTTGCCTATCTGACCTATAATAAAATTTCTATAACAATGTTGCGGTGCTGACATGTGTTTGTGAATAAATAAGTAGCTAAAGTGCAGGGAGCACTATTTGATGTTTGAATAGGTCTTGTATAGTGATGTAGACCGTCATGTGTATAAATAATTTATTATATATATATGTTATTCCTGTTTGTTATGGACTACATTCTAACTGAATCCCCACACCACCAGGAAACAAGGACTGCAATCAACTGTTCTGTTTATTTAATGGTAATTTTGATTTCCAGGATGATTGCCATGGTTCCAAACAAAGGAGAAAAAAAACCTTACAGTGTTTTGCCTGGCTTTTAAATCATCAATCAGCTTTCATATCAATAGTACACCATAATCCAAACCAAGAAAAATAAACAGGTAGGTAAAGTGTCTTGTTCCTTTAAGAGTTGTTTGAATGTTGACTGTGCTGTGCTGTTTGTGCTGACTTGCCATTGTTTCTCCTGACTGAAAAAGCTTTGAAGCAAACCTGTTGTTTTCTCTTAACATTTATTTTTTCTCTACTAAGGAACATGTCTGTAAGTATTATTTAGCTTTAGGTGAAGTTCATTTGATTTGAAACAGTTATTTCAAGTTGAAAACCTGAAAACAATCTTGATGCTAACTGCATTAGCTTGTCTATATGTGATTATTCTAGTACATTGATGTGTATTTATGTTGCGCATAACAGTTAATGACTCAGTGTTTGTTAATATTAAAATAACAGCCTCTTAATGTGAAAATAACAGTAAAAACACACAAATTATGACTAAAGTGTCACAGTGGTTCTTAAAGTCAACATGTTAAACTGTCTCTCGGATGTTTATTGAGGAACCTGTTGGCTAGAAATCACATCTGCATCCTAGTCAGGGCAGAATATAAAGCACAAAGACACATCCACAAGAACTCAAACAAGGTGAGGGGGATTTGGAGACAAAGAGGAGGAAATCCACATCCTGGCCCTTATTTGTAAGGTGGGGGGAGCAGCTTCCACAGGTACAAGGAAACACTCCTTGGTTCCTCATTGTGGAACGGAAGGGAAATGAACTTGCAGTTTCTAACACTGTTATTCCCGTGCTAAGAAAGACATGGTACTGAGACAGTGCACCTGCCTGTTGCTGTCAGTCACCGCTCAAACTGAACCATCAGTCAGTGCTGAACAAGAACAAGCTTGTCTGTCAAAGCAGCTCCACGCTATGTTTTCTTAGACTTAAGGTTGTTTCACTCAGTTAGTGACAATTTGTGTTGAGACAGGATATACGAGCTGTTAGAAAGTGATGAATTTTAGCCCTTGAGGCTGCTGCGCTCCCTTGATGCTGAGAGTCCAGCTCTGGCCCTGAAGTCACTGCTGTATATCCTATAACAACAGAGGTCAAAGAAGGAGCAGTTTGACTTGAAATCAAAAGAACTGCAGTAAAGAAATAACGGGAGGACACCCCACCTCATCACTATCGCCTGTGGATAAAAAAAATCCTTTTAAAATTCATTTCCACAGAGCACAGAGGAGGCTGGACATATTAGCGTATGGCCATCTTTTTGCAGTTATTAATCACACTTACAGAACTGAAAAACACATTATTTATTTGCTCTCTGCTGTTTTCTTTTTTCTGTAAAGCAGATGGTTCTTCGCCAGACCATAGGTTTGCAGGATGTCAGCTGTGCTCTGATAGAGAAGCAGGAAGAGATCACTGAGAAACTTCATTTCACATTACATGGGTTAGGGTTATGGTTAGTAGTATGTACATCTGCATTGCTTATGTGTACCACAATTTGACCAAATTGCATTATTTTGAAAAAATATGCATTTAATCCCTCTGCTTTAAAATGACCAGGGAGCCCTGGTATTGTAGAGAGCCTTCTCCACCAGACAGACAGCAATCCTATAATGCTTCTTCCCCAATAAGGCAGTAAGGAGAAAATGAAGATAAAGGGCCAACAACACCACCCCAGGATAAACTCTCAACAACCTTGGATGTTTGGAACATTAATGTAAGATACACAAACTTGTTACTGACAAGACAGAAACTTATTTTGTAATGAACCAAATGTTGAATTAAAACAATTCAAAGTATTAAATAGGACTAGAACCAATAAGGGCAGGATGAAAAACGATTTTATTTCATTTTTACTATTTTATTTTGTTACATTTATAGATTAAAAGAAGGGATGCTGTACAAAGGCTTAAAACTGTTCATTAATGCTAATGTATTTAAAATGGCAGTCCAACCTAAACTAAAGTAAATGTGGAAACCTGAGCTTAGGCCACTTGAGGAGAGGTGGTGCCCAGGGTCTTTACCATGTCCTCACCTCAGGTGCAGCAGAAGAAACCTCACAAACGTGGAGCAAGCGACACTCATGCTCTTACTCACATGCATCAAGTGTGGGGACCTCACTGGGGATGGGTAGCCTCCCAGCATCACAGCACTCAGCTTCACTGAAACAAAACAAAACAAAAAAGGCTAAACAATCACAAACAACCCAGTTGGCTGTACAAACAAGAAAAATAAACCAGAAGGCAAGAGAAAGCAAACAGGTGTTGTGTGAATACCTTTTACTTGAGAATTGGCAGCATCCCCTGACTGTAGAGGAAGTGACACAGGACAACGACTGGGTCAATTTAAAGATGTTTATTAACTAACAGCTAACAGGTAAAATGCAAAGAGCGATAACCATAAAAATGTAACTGCAGCAGAAGATCTCTATTCTATGATCTTATCTGATGATGGAGTTGGGCGAAGGGGGAAGAGTGAGTTTAGACCATGTGTAGTGCACTTATTATTTTAATTCTAAAAGGTCATTTCAACATCAACCCAGTCAGGAGCAGAAGATGGAGTTGCTTCTTTGAGTTGTGCAGTGCTGTGGAGATCTTTGGCTGGAGACCAAGCAGCTGATGTTGCAGGTGGTAACCATGACAGCGGACTCTGGGTGGATCTTCCCGGAGGCATCGTCCGTTAAGGTGCCGGGCTCTGCCGATGTCTCAGTGGATTCAGCGTTGGCAAAGTTTGCCAGCAGACTCTTCTGTAGGCACTCACGTGGTCTTGTCGATCCTGGGCAGTTGTGTAGCTGGATGCCAGGAGGTTGATGGCGAATAAACTTCTACATTTAATTAACTTCAAAAACTACAAAAGTGTTCTACTGAACATCTGTGTATGAATCAAATTGGATGGTCTGGCTTGTGAAAATAACAGAAATTGTACGTCTAAGGGAAACTTGCTCTAGAGTGAGGAGAACAAAAGCAAGAAAATTAACAGAGTTGGTACCAAAGTCACAGTCGTCACTCCCCATCAGACTTTTCCCTCTCTTTGTTTCAGTCGGAGAAAGGAATAAAATGTTTGAATTATTTAATTTAGTTTTGCGCGCATGTGTTGTGTATCCTTCTTCCACAGTGGCCCATTAACATTCAACAAGCTGACAGCCTGTGTGAAACTAGAAGTAGATTCATAATAGGCTAATAATAATAACAGAGTAGGAAACTCAGAACGACCTGGAGCTGCATTCACTAACCCTACACTCATTCACCTACACTGGGGAGCATTCCACACCACAAACTGATTTAAGGATATATAGCAAGTTCAAATATATTGTATGAGTTGATGAGGAAAAAAACATCACAATATTCAGACTGGTGCATTAGTTCAGTGCTGCCACATTCTGGCACAGCAGTGCTCCACAGCTCGTTAAAAACAAGCTGCAGAGTGCTTAAAATAAGTTGTATAAAATATTTTTTTAATATATTTAATAAAATAAATATTTTATAAAATGTGTCACAACAACAGACCATAAATAAAGCGCTGTGGTGCCACATAGATGCTACAAATGATATTCTCCAGACGTAAAGGAAACACTGACCACTGGAGAGAACAATTACTTCATATCAGTCGAGGTTTCGCTCACAAAACTAAAAAACAAACCAGGTCCACTTATAATAAATTCTGATGATCAGCTCCAGTTTCCACATTTAAATCAGTTAAAGTCAGTGGTCATGAAAAGTTTAGTTTTACTTTCAACAGTAATGAAAACTGTTACAGCTGTTTACAACTGATGAATCTGACTGAGTCCAGATCTGTGCCTGCAGCTTGTAGAGTAAGTCCACCCCAGGTCTTCAAAAAGCCGCATGTTTAAGTTCATGTTGCTGGCATCATCGTGGACTGTGCAAAATACCATTATGCCCCAATCATTGATGACCTCAGACAGACGATCATCAGTGGTGGCAGCAGCATGTCTCTCTGGCATCATAGATGTACACAGGTGCACGGGTCTCCAACTTCCATGTGTCGGTGGTTGTAATGAGCCGTTACTGTAATGTATGGCTCTGTGGTGGAGGATGTCCACAGGTCAGTTGTTAGAGACACTCAGTATTTCCCTGCATGCTGTCGTATTGGTGTTTAATAGCATTCCGCAGTGAGCTGTAAGATGGGACATCATAGCCAAGTATTTCTCTGATGCCTTCTCCATGTGCTGCAGCTAAAGGTGTAGTATCTTTCACAATGAAATTCACCAGCACACTGGTGATTTGTCTTTTCTCTGTTACAGCAGGGCGTCTGGTGAACTCACTGACTGACTGCTGTAAGCTAGCATTAGCAGAAGCCTTTTCAGATGAGTGTGCATGACACTTGTACTTTTGTTGTATTTCAGGATTGACTTGTGACAGTAGTGCAGGTTTCATCATATATTTATGTTTGTAGTTATATTTTTGTACCACTGCTGGTTCACTGAAATGACCCACCAGGATCCTCACCTGTTGTCTTCTCTGCGTCCATGTTATTAGTGTCATTAATCATTAATCGCAGTCGTGGATCACATGATCAGCGACTAGTCAACATTAGGATTAAAGAGTCATCATAGAGAAGCAAAGTTGATAAGTCAGCTGGTCATAATAAGTAATTATAGTTAGTTTAATTTTATTACATTACTGAAAGGTTTTTCTAGTATTAGTCCACCATCAGTAATATAAACTGATTGTGAGATTGATTCATAACAATTTGATTCAAAGAAAGCTCATATGCTCACAACAGCTGATTTTCCATACGGCCTCGTCGAGACTTGATGTAGAGGATGACTGCATCTGTTCTCAGTTTATGTTCACCACTCCAGAACACTCATCAAAAAAAGCACCGCAGCAATTAGCACTAAGCTCCAAAGATGGAGATACAATACCAACAGAACGGCAGGAATGTGGTCTGCGTCATGCTCAGATGATTCAGTCCCACAGCGAAGAACGCGGAAATGAAACAAGCAGACACAGCGTTCCCTCTAGCTCCATGAAAAGTGCTTCGAGGATATACTGCATGACACACAGTTACACAAATGTGGTCACACCCTTCATGGGCCATTCATTGTTTTTGAAATGAAACAATGACAATTCCCTCAAGTACGGCCACAATCCTCTCTGTGGGGCTGAACAAATACAGAGGTCAAGCATCTGTGAGGTGCTGAGTGCTACTGTAAACTGCACTAGTCAGACTTAATGACAGACGCCGTCAGTCTGTTGAAGTGGCTGAACAGTCATTGTGGTGGAGAGTGAAAGGCTTCTCAAAAGGCGACTGAAGAAAATGAGCACTTGTTTCATTCTCTATCACTGCAGAGCAGCGAAAAACAAATAATAACATATTTCAAGGGAATGATTTATACTGAGCTTATTGATTTACAGTAGATGATTTTATGCTTTATCTTTATTTAATTATATATTCCAGAGGCCCAGTGTACAAGCTGAGTGGAACAATCATCCATAAAATGGCTCAACTTTTTAAATTGAGTCAAGCAGTCTATTTGAAGGAAACAACAGTCGCCCATCAACTCGCTGCAGGGACTCCAGCCACAGCTCTGCTATTAGTGTCTGCAACACCAAATTTACGTCTGTGAAGTTGTAACAATAAAATGAGAACGAGGGGAAGAAGACCCGGGGATGTAAATAGTCTGAAGCAGTAAACCTCATTCTGAAGTTGCTGAAATTAACAGCCCGATCCTGTCTCTCTCTCTTTCTCATAACAAACCTCCTCAGACGGATCTATTTTGTCTCCTCTTCTATTCAGACAGAATGAGAGGAAGAAAATCAGAGGCATTGTGCAGTGTGTGCAGAATCAATCGGAGAAGGAGGAAGAGATGGATGCATTATTAACACCAAGTGACTGGAAAGAGCCACATAATGACATCAGACCTGTCATAGAAAGCTCTGATGCTGCTGCTACCGAACGCAGTGATAAAGGGTCATTCTGGTATATAAGTATAGTGTGTATATCATAAGTCTGATATATCGTATTCCTCCGTACCACAGAGCACCACTGTCGTCCAGAAACCAGAGAACACAAATTTGAGGACTTGAGACTTGTTTGACTAACTCTGATAAAAGACTGGACTTGACTTAGACTTGAGACAGATGAATCGAATGGACATGACTTTTTTTTAATTATACATTTGCATTTTTCTACATATTGAGAAGTTGCATTTTGATTTTGAAACATCATTGTGTGATGCCTAGTGTGTTGCCCATAAACCTGGCAACCTCCTAGGATGAAGCAGACAAGCAGAGGCAGTTCATAAACAGACAGGAGATAATAATAGTAATAACAATAAGACTAATAATGATAATTGTAGCAGTGGGCGTCTGCAGTCACACATCTGGACTCAAGTCAGATTTATCAGGTGTAAACAGCAGCAATAATTTTCATTAATGTTGAAAGCGAAATTAAACTTTTTGGAAACACATCAGTGAGCCACACACACACATATGGACAGACATATAATTTGATATACAAACAGCTGATTAAACTGGGTATATGCATATTTCTGTCTTTGAATTTTAGTTGGGGACCTACACAGTTACTTCACTGACCCTGGCTGCAATAAATACTCTTTAATGCAGCAAATGTGTATTATTCCACTCCTGAAAATAGTCCCCATCATCATACATCTTCAGTAGGAACCAGGGGCTTGAGGCTGAGTTCTACAGACACAGTAAAGGGGTCTGAAAATGACAAGTGAACATGTCACCAATTTTTAAAAGTAATACCATTTCAGTCTAAATTATAAATATAAGGGATAGGTGAGGTCACTTCCTCTCTCCACTCTGGCTGGTCATCACATGACAGGAGCAGAAGTGAAGCCCAGTGTTCTCCACACACTCCTGCTAGCATAGCGGTTTTGCATGACCTGTAGGTGCTAGTTTTGGTTAGCTCTGCTGTAGACCGCAATGCAGAATTCCCATTGGGAAACTGCCAATTTAAGCCAGCTAGCGATCACTTAGAGATGAATGTAAAATGGTGTGTTCATGTATTGAAATTTTGATTTTTGCCCTGTATGCATTTCTGTTAATCCTTTTTTGGCTGAACGATTGGCTTTATCATTTATTGTATAAACCTTGACTGAAAGCTGATTTCTGATTTGAATTTGAATTCAAATTCAGAAGCCTTTTTATAGGTCAATGTTTTTGTGACTATGTCACCTGGATCAACTGGAATCCTCAATACAGTTGTTATGTTTTATTGTGTGGTGCAATCTTTCATTTTTTGAATTAAGGCCGGGTCAACCTGTCATCTGCTGCTCTGGAAGTGGATTCCATTCCCTATAAACGCCTCCGCACCGCTCCTCTGTTTCTGTGCCCTGGTGTTCCTCGTTTTCAGCTGGTCCCTCCCCTGTTGCGCAGCTGGTCCCAGCCACCAATCACAAGCCTGCCTGGTCCTTCCCTCGATCAGATAAAAGCTGCCTCGTGGAAATGTCAGTGGTGGCTGTGATTTGATCTGAGCAGTCAGTGCCTCTCTGTTGGAAATGTCGACTTGTGTTATAATTATCTCTCGAGTTAACTTCGGTCGTTGTGGTTGTTAATTGATGTTGACTCATTTGAGGCACTAGTTTGGTGACGTGAGATCATGGGCACTAGGGTTTAGTTTAACTTGTTTATTTTCCTGTCTATTTTATCTCTGTCTAGCAACACTAGGATTTATGAGTGGCTGCTAGAGTGTATTTTGTTTTGACAGGTAAGATTGTAGGTAGGGTTTTTATTTTCGTTTGTTTTCTGTTGTAGTAGAGGGGATTGGTCGGGTTAGGAGGCTGGGTTTGTTTTGTTTGTTTTATGATTTGCCACCCTTTCACTTTGTTCTTCGCCTCATGTGATTCCTATGTCTTGTGTTTGTAAACTGTTTTGGTTGCTAAGCAATGAAAGGCAGAACTCGCCTGATAACATTGGCAAAATGTTGCTTCCCTTATTTCAAAACATCTACAAGTTGTAACAATTGTTAAAAAGTTACTTGTGTGTCTTGGTTGTGGTGTTCATGCACACTGGGCTCCTGAATGAGTCTAAATCTGCTGCGCATCCCTGATTTGTGAATAACACTTTGAATCCTTAAATAATTTAACATATCCCACCTGCTACAAACATATAGTTGATTTTTGGTCTTTCCACAAATTTGTTGACAATAAGAAAAAAAAATGACACCAAGCTAAACTTTAAATCTTTAAAATGTCTGTCAATCATCAATATTACATCAAGAAAGTTCAAAACAACAGTTTGTAATAGCTGAATTCTCGAGAGATTTTAACCAAAATCAAGCTTTCCTTCCCTCTTTTCATCCTCTCTCTCTTCCATCCTGTTAGCATGCAAACCTTCACCAGCCTCAGTATCAGTGCTGTCCTCTGATTCGCTTCCATTAACCCGGAGGTGGGAGAGGAGGAGCAAATAAAACAAGATCTAAAAAGAATCGATAAATGTTTCATCAGATTTAAAAGACGGCGTTAGCCTCAGTTTTATGGGTGCTGGGCTACAGTTTCAGGGTGGCCAAGTCCTTGGGTTTAAAAGAAAGGTTTATGGTGCTGTAAACATAGCCCAATTCTCTTTTCCATTTCGACCACATAAAGTCGTGACACATCAGTAAATCTAGACGGGAGAGTGGAAGCTCTTTGCCCCCCGCTCTATCTCCTCTTCAGGTTTCTCTCCTTTCTATTGCAGTCAAGAGCACATGAAGGGTAAATGGCAGGATCAGGCTTTGAGTTAATTGTGAATTGTAGCAAAGAGGAGCCGTTCTCAGAGGTGACATAACCAGAAATGTGCTGAATACACACCACAACCACGTACCGGACAATTATTATCTATCAACCATGATAGATGTAAAACTGCACCTGGTCAGTTATTAAAACTCATGGATATTTTTTTTTCTCCATGAGTGAAATAATTTGACTATAAAAATGACACTCTATGCAGCCATAACAGTCTGAGTCATTAGATGTGGAAATGATCAAACCTTGATCCTGAAGTCTGCATCTAGGTTTAACAAATAAACAATTAAAACCATATGAAAGACATGTACAATGTAACTGAAGCTCAAAGATCTGCTGATAAGCCCATTCTTCAATACTTAAGACATTATTATTACAGTAAAAGATCTGTGATGCTCATTGTAAAGAAAACCAGACTGTAACATGAAAATGCAATGTTATTGTTTTGTATGAGATTTCATCAATTGAGCTGTTATAGTTCATTCTGTGAGGAGCATAAATGTGTGTACCAATGATCAATACAACAGTTTTCAAGATATTTCACTTTGAATCTAAACTGAAACCTGCTAGCGACAGTAAATGCAAAGGAAGGAGATCAACAAATTCCTTAGGGGACATATGTTAGCGTCTGTTTGCCTGTATCTCAGCATCTGTGTGACACCACGGCACAAAGAGACTTAGATGAATTTACAAGCACTTCAGACAATACTCATAAACAAAAGAAAGCCCCTCTCCCCGGTCCCCCCCCCGGACCAGCCCCGCTCCCCCCCCGGACCACATAAGTAGCATGAGTGTGGAGTTAAATTTAGGTCAGCACTTTATTAAATGTAACAGATGCCGTGGTCGGTCTACCCCAGGGTTAGGGAATTGCTTTTGCGGTCTGCTCTGACAGAATGGCAGACAGTTATGATAAGGGAGCGGCAGGGTGGAATCCATTTAACCTCCAACCACTGCAGCGGGAAGCCGGCCAGGCCAGTGTTATCCTCCACAGGCAGGCTGCGGGAGAGGAGGCCGACACCGAGGGAACAGGTGGTGGACGCGAGATTTCCCAGAACATGGGAACCCACTGCTCTACAGTGATGCTTTGAACTAAATGCTTACGTCAGCATGCTAATATGCTCACAATGACAATACAGGTAATTTATTACTGTACTACTCCTACTGACCACTGAGTACAACAAATGTTAATGAATTTTTTTTTTAATTAGTTTTGCCAGTGTTTGATCCTGAACCAATGCAATGGATATCCTGTAATTTTGACCTAGTGATACTTCTAGATGAAAAGTGACGGGATCACCAAAGTCACCGAACTCCACCCTTTGGTTTCTGTATGAAATTGCACACCAATCCATCTTGTAATAAAACCAAAAGTGTTAGCCTCCGGCTGGTGCTAGTCACCAAAGTCATTAGGATTCATCCACTGGTGACAATAAATATTTAATTACAATCCATCCATTTGTTGATTGAATGGATTTCAGTCTGGCCTGAAGTAGTGGACCCGGCAACTGATGATACCTTGACCTCGTCAGGTAACATTGACTGTTTCAACATGAAGATCATACCAGATACTGTTCACGTCTTGCCTGTGTGAAACACAGTAACACTAATCTTTATACTAAAAACTTTTGGGATGTTTTAATGGTCCACCAGCCGACCAGGATTTGTCTAGTCCACCTGTGCTCTGGTCTCATCTCTTTCTTTGAGGTCTTTTTAGATTAAAATGTGGTTTCTTCTTCAGTGGAGGAAATTCTGGAAGGTCACTTTCACCTGAACGCTGCGTACTTCACTGTGACATCTCAGATGATATGGTGGTCCCTGTGTGTTTATAAACGTAGGGAGGACCAACGGTTTAACAGGAGGGACTCACATGCACTAACATGTAAGTGCTGCAAGACTGGATACAAAAACAAAGACCAGAAAAGCTCAGACTACAACACACATTGCAGGGGTGTGACTTCGCTGTAGCTTTACAGAGAAACAGTTGTTTGGTGCTGTATTATTGTTTAAAATCTTGTGTACAGACCTGTAAGAAATCATAAGTGAAAATCAATTAGTGATGCATCGATCACCTATACAAGCACACATTCAATGTATAGATACAAGGGATAACCTTAGAGTTTTTATTAACCACATGTCCAAGCACAGAGATAATTAATCAACACAATTATGTAATTAATAATATAGAATGTATCATTATTTAAGACTTGTTAGTATTTTGGTTGTGTGGTTGTAAATCTGTGTATTTTTCTCTCTGTGATTTTCAAGATGGACTGAATATAGAGACTATTTTGTCAAACAGAGCCATCTCATTCCTGTGAGGTATTTGTTGTGATTAATCTCTGCCTGCCTCCAGGATGTCCTGCCGCTAGGTATTCATGTGACCAGCTGGAACCACCAGATGTGTCAATGGATTCCTACACTGAGCGATTGACTGCTGTTCGGTTTCATAAGCAGGGCGATTGACTGCGGCTCGGATTCATAAGCTGCGTGATTGACTGCTGTTGGCACAATAGCTGCCAGCGGCGCAAGTGGTGGCTGACAAACGACAGAGTTGAGTTGGCGGCAAGGGAAATTACCTCAGCTCTCCGCGAAGCCACCCGGCAATCATCCCACATCCCCGTGTCTTTCTCACTGCCTTTTTACTGCCACACTCAATCACTGCCAAACAGATAATACAGACAAAACTCCAGCAGAGGGGTTTGTGTGGAAATGTGCATATGAGCGTGGGGTTATTACACCCATCAGTTGTGGTGCTACACAGCCTGAGACATTTCACATTTGCACTACAGACAAAATAACCTCCCTGGTGTATATACGTAGGACAATCAAGACACCTAGATGATTATGAACATCTGTAAGCTACCCGCCATAACAAGCCACATGCCATTAAATATAACAAAATTAATGTGACAGCAGGAAATGAAGAAAAAAATGATCATGAATTACCATTCTCCACTTTCTCTCTCAAATTTAATTGTCTTGGGGAAACCTAATCACTGAGTGCTGACTACTAAAGTCAATTTGTATTATGTTTTAATTGACTGTACAGCAGTCAGGTGGCACCCATTATGAAGAGTGGGAGAGGAAAATACCACATTATGCTGCATTAAAGTCAGTTAATTGGAAAAGTCCTCTGTGAGGGCCTGCACTCCTTCACTGCTACTGCTCTGTCTCTGTAATTATTTTTATACACTCGCTCTTGTGCTGTATCTCTGCTAATAAATGTTTTTGTTCTGGCAGGGCTGCGGTGACTGGTGCACGAGATGCAGTCTTCTCAGAGAGACAGTTTAACCTTACAGGAAACCTCGCACACTCCCATTAATGGCTGTTTGTTACAGCTAAACAAAGTCTGAAGAGGCTTCATTGTAGAATGCTGCTGTAGTCTGGATGTAAATACAAAAGAACTGGTGCAAAGAATTTTATTTAGTCTGACATTATTACATTGACCATCTTCTGTCAAAGCAGTGAAGAGGAAATAACATAAGGCTGCTGCTTATTTATAACCTCACCTTTCCTTATTAGGAAGTCATCATGAGAAAATCTATTTCATAATTGCTGGAAAAAGCATTTAAAAAAGCATAATTTGTTCATCAAGTGATTAGTAAAATATCTGCTGGTGACTATGACCAAATGTGCTTTTCTCTGACCAACTTAACATCTGTGTGCAACTCAGTGAGTAATGTATTCTACAAGCAAATTAAAACAGGCATTGTTATCATGGTCCAGTGGGTGAAGTGGTTTTAAGACAGTCTTCTCAAATTGACCCTGTCATTGTCACAGTATGTTTAATTACAACGACTTTGCCCAGTGTGTTATGGAGAACAAAGAAGAATAGGTTTCTGGATTGTGTTCAGATGTGGCTTCACATTGTTGATGCACACAGAGTACAGTGGTGTGCCAGATTTCCACAGCCACTTCTAAAACGTAGATACTGGTTAGGTGCTTCCATAAAGAGCAGATCTCCACAATATGCCAAAATATGCCTTGTATGTTCAATTCAAGTCCTTTGTCTATTGGTGAAAAGTTGTTTGCAAGTCTGATGATGTTTGATGTTTATCAGCTGCACCAGAAATGCTGATGATATGAATTGCTGTTTGTTAAGTGCAATTAATGTCACTCTGGTTAACTTTTAATTGTAAAGAGATGGTGAAATAATGATTGCTTAAACTTTTAGGCAGTATGTGATGGGCTGACATTAAGAAGGGTTGTTTAAAGACCCCTCTTATGAAAATCCAGTGTTTAACCTTGTTAACATCCATGTGATGTTTTTATATAATACAGACATATGATGAGTAAAATGACTGAGTGAATGAGTGTTTCCACCTTGAACTGCAGTGAACCAATGACAAGGGGTTTCATACGTCACAAACCTCAGGAACCAATCCTGTCAACTTGTGGGGACGGGGGCGGGGCTAGATAAACCAGAAACCTTGTCAGTTCAGAGAGAGAGAGTTAATGTTAGCACAACCACTAACACTGTGTCAGCCATTGCCAGTTACAAGCTAACAAACAACATAAACAAATAAAAGATGCTAACTACGCTAACCGCTCTGATACGTCTGCTAGTCTCTGGTTCTGGTCTCAACAGACTCCTCATCTGAGTCTGAGTCTGACTGAGGCTCAAACATGAGGCTGAGTCTATCTGATGTTTCCTCCTCCAACCATCTTGATACTCTTTGCTCTTTCACCTGGCAATCTGGAGCAAGCAGGTGGTGGGTGGGGCACATTCAGGAAGTAAGAGGAGATGAGCTTCAGACCCAGTTTTTTTTTTTTTTTTTTTCACTTTTTATGTTTGAAAATCATGTTAAAAGAAAATATTAATCATATCAGAGGATTTTTACATAGTTTAAATATGTGTATAGTGGAACTTTAAAATAATTACACTTCAACATTACCTTAATAAATAAATAAACGTAATTATAATGCTTTATGTTAAAATGCAATAAAATGCATTACTTAATATTAGGCTGATTAAGCTGCAAGTGATGAAAGCATTAGCTTTATTTATAATTAATGTGAGAAAACAAATCATGTGAAGTAAGGCACTGATGTTGTTTGTCTGCAAATGTGTGTTGGCTGTTTATTTGTGGTAGTAAATACAATATATGTATGGGGTTTTCTGTTTTTCAATTTTTTCACCCAATAAGTAATGACCAATGATCAATCGCTAAAAATGACAAATGGAACTTATCATCACTTATCATTCTCACTGATCTATCAAACCAAATTGCTGAACCTTCCAAAATAAAAGATGGAGAAATTAGAAGCTGTTTGTTCATTGAGTGAAATCCAGTGAAAAACCCTTCAGGTAGATGCATCAGTCTCTTTCAGCAAATAAGGTGCACAAAGTGTGCTTTGAATGGCAAGTTCTGATCAATAAGAAATACCTAATTTCTTGTGACCATTTCAGTTTCAACCCCTTGAGCAGTTGAGATCTTAGGAAGGTTAGATATTACTTATTTGCCATTTGAAAATAGCAAGACTTTGGATTTGTCTCCATTTAACACTGATGTTGTTCAGTCATATGTGATTCAACTTCAAAGGCAGACTGTTGGAATTCAGGAGTTTGCACTACTGAAGGGGATGAGCAATAGATCATTTTTATTATCTGCACAGAAAATGGAACGAAGCATTAGATACATTATCACAGAGATTGTTTACGTTTATTGAGAACAACAAGGGTCCTAGTATAGAACCCTGTGGAACACCTTTTGATACAGCGTGCACAGATAAACCAATATTGTTGAGTCTATCCACCATGGTTAAATGGTCAACTGTATTGGACAAATCAATAACAATGCAAAAATATTTTTTTACTTTACAATGCCTCAATAATGTCATACAACACCTTAAATAGCTGTGGTTATGTAGTTGTTAACAGCTGATCCCATCATTTCAGCAATGTCAGAAGGCCAATTTCCATATTTCAGGAATATCACTGTTGGAAAGGCAATTCTGTTTATTTACTGCAAAAATAATACATATCATCAATAATTATCACAGTAAGTTAAGTGAAATCAATTCTCGCCTTCATAAGTTATCAACGTTTTGTAGCCTGTAGCTGAATCTTTTGGGAGGACAGCGTAACATTTAGATTTACTTACATTCAATACTTGCATATCATGTGAATGAGTGATAGAGACAGTGATAGAGACAGTACATGTTAATGAACATCATTACAAAAAACACAATGTAAAGAAGCCAGATTGTAGCATAAATGCTCATATAAATCCGTAGTCCAGGTAACATAAAACAAAAACATTACAAGTCACAATAAACAAATATAAAATCAAGTAATAAAAAAGAGAAATACTTTTTGTTACATACAGAATTAAATATCATTGATCTAATCTGGTTTGGCTTAAGCCAATGTTTGAGATTTAACACTTTATTATTACAAGTGATAAGTCATTCCAATATTTACTTCCCTTTACTGACAGCAGTTTGTCCAAATGTGCTGTGCCTCACAACCCCCTCTAGTGGTCGCCCTTCGTGCCAAAGCTACTATCAAACCCCCCGTTTAATGAATTCATTTAAATATCTTGGGGCAATTCCATGCAAAACCTTAAAAAACCTTAAATAAAGAGCATGTTTAAAATGTTTTGAGTTCTCAAAATTTCATAGATTATATTTTCCAGTATACTGCAATTATGAAATGAATGTAGTTTTTTTTCTAAAACTTTATGGCCTTCTTGAAAAGTGATTATGTTGATTTGAATGTTGTTCTTCCTGACCAGCTAGTAAAATAATTCTCTGTTTGAAAAAATCATTGAGTGTAAACACATCCTGGCAGCATTAACTGAGAGAAAATGCCTTATTTGTCAGAAATTTTGTAAATTAAAGTTTACTTTTCCACATGACTTTTAAAAGTGTAATGTGTAAGATTGTGTTACTTGCTCCAACTCCATAAGGGGCAGCATTTCACCTCTTTGCCCCCGTCCAGTTAATCATGTTGTTGTTTCCCTAATGTTCCTTATAATCTATCATTTATATGTGCATTTATTGTTGATATTGTCAAAATTGTTGATAGCACTGAAACAAATTATGAATACTTGTAAACAGCATTTTTTTAGTCACCAATGAAAATATGACGGCAAGGGGACTCTTCATTGACACATGGGTGTCAGGCTACATCAGCATGAGGAAGGGATGATGACATCATCACAAAGGCAGAATCGGAAAATCAGGTTTATTACCAGGTAAGTTTTTACTAACAAGATATTTGGCTTGTTGTTTGGCACAGTATACAATAAATGTATTTATAGGAAATAACAATAAAAAGGTAAAATACTGCAACAGTCAAAAAGATAAATATATATAGATACACATATTAAAAAACCAAACAATGAAAAAGATACTAAGCAAAACATACATAACCATTATAGGCAGTGGTATAAATATTCATTATTCTGAATCAGCAGTATGAACATCTGTGAACACTGTGGCTCTGATATAATGTTACTCACCAGTCTAAACGAAAAGTTGCAGCTCGACATCAAACCATATGTCTTTACTCGCCCAGAGCTGTCTCCAGCAGTGGAAAGACACTCAGAGAATGTGGCGTGTCGTTGAACGTGGTTTCTTGTCAGGAACAGTCCTTTGGGATGGAGATAGAGATCGCTTTCTATGAGCTTCAGCCATGTCTGTGTTTCTGTGATACTAGTTGGGCGCTGTAACATAACTTCAAGCTCTGGAGGAGGCTCTTCTTCTTTGTGGGACTGAGGGCAGACTAGACACTACACTGACTCACACAGCATCTAGTGTCATAAAGTCGTATTACAACATGAGACAGCTCGCAGCTAGTTGGTTAGCATGCTCATTTCAGTAGATATCTCTGAAATACAAAAGATGGAGGTCTTGGTCATGACATCATCACTGTGGCTCCTTCACATACTATTGACAGTGTTGGTTCATTTTTTTAACATTTTAAATTAAAGTTCTGTGCAGATCTTACACACTGCACCTTTAAAGGATAGAATCATGACAACAACTGGTATAGTCCTTTTTAAGAGTTCAACATTACATATAACAAGTATACATCATAATTAAATTAACTAAAAATACCACATACAAGATAAAAAATCTCATAATACAATAACTTTATTTTACAGTAAGATAGAAAAATGTCTCCTAACTTTTAAAGTTTTTACTTGATCATAAGATTGTAAATACAGAAATATGAGATGTGGAACTATATATTTTTTCCTTGGTAAGTGTTCTAAGCTTCCATAGATAGTCCTCTACTCATTAAAGTCAAGTTCATAATGCAAGACCTAAGGTTAAATCTCAGGACAGCCCACTCTTCAGTGCAGTGCAGATGATGGGGAATGTAAATGACATAACCATTACATAACCATTCATCCCAACACAATGTGATTAATGGTTTCATTTGGATCGTAAAACATGGCGAGCCCTTGGGACTGTAGACTTACCAGCGGATGCTCCTTATTGTTTCACTGTTTAATGAGGCTCCATTGAGGCCTTGTCATTAAAAGAGTTGTCGGTGGTGGTAATCTAAGCGTGGGCCATAAACCTCAAACACACCGTTATGAGATAAACCACTGTTTTTGTACTCCAGGCCAAGATAATAAAATATGATGTAAAAGAACATAGGGGATAATGTTGAGTCTCAGATCATGATGTCCTTGTTTTGTCTTCCCTGGTAATTATTTAGATCAGTTTTTCATCCTCCATTTTTCAAAACCTCTATTACAAAACCATGAACACTAGATCAATGTGATTGACTCCTTTTTGCTCCACTGCTTGTGGCAGCCAATTAAATTGAGTTACCAAATCTGAAGAAGCCTGCTACTGATATAAAGCTGCTCTATAAAAATGCTCATCCTCCTCGGAAAAATAATGTCAATGTTGCATTGACACAACATTGACAAAGGTGTATGAGGCACCGTGTATCACATGGTTTGAGTTCAAGAAGCAGTTTCAGCTTGTGCAAAAACCTTCTTAGCAGGTGCTATAAGAACTACATTTCAGGGCGGTGTCAGTTATGCACCGACTCTTATACATCATCATGTTCAAGCTCCTCTTCCCAGTGGACCATTGTGCCAAAGTGGTTTGAGTGTTGTTTCCATGACTTCCATGACTAAGGAGTTTGGGGAGTAACTGAGTGACACCCTTATGCATTAATGATTCTGAACAAAACTCAACAAATGTCCTGCATTTGGAGACCATGGTGACATGAAACAAGCGTCCTCTGGTCAGTGTTGACTCCTGTATTGCTGCTGTGCTGTCTTTACTTACAGCAGGGATACAATGTGTGCTGAGCAAGATCCTGGATGGGTCTCATGTTCCAAGTCTTCTCAGTGAGGGTACTCTGACTATGGTTCAGGAACAAGACCATGCCACCCTCTCACTAATTCAATGACCCGCACATCGCAAATCTAATCACCTGCGCCTCACTAATTCAATCATTGTTTCCTTCACTTGCTTCTTATTCTCAGGTGTTATGTGGGATGGACTAAGATGTATGTCTTTTTCAGCCACACACATCTAGCTACAGGTAGCCATCACCAAGATGAGCCATCTGAGGCTTTTGTTCACGTAAAAATAAATTCCTGTTGGGTTTATGGTATAGCTCCATGTATCCTTTTAGATATAAATATGATACACATGCCTACCAGTTTTTGTACCTTTAGGTGAGACTTTGTTGAAACTTTCTAGGGGCCACCCTCAAGCCATATTTCCTCATCCAAGGCCAAGAACCATATCAGATACACACTTCTGAAATGTGTTTGTAAAATGAAAATTGCCACACAAAATTCAATATGGCTCACTTCCTGTACAAAAAAAAGTATTATGTATTATGTCTAGAACAAGCGGCAAACTCTGAGGCTGAAAAATGAAACCAACACAGAAGTGGAGGGCACTGCTCCAACAGTGAGTCAGTCCCCATAGACTCCCATGTTAAAATGTCCAACTTTACAGCAGAAATAAACATGTTTACAGCCTGGTACAAAAAGCTGTTTTGGTGCTGTTTGTGTAACTCACCTTTTATTAAGGACTAAAGTTATGGAGAATTGAGGGTGTGGCCTCTTTGAGTGACAGGTGGGTGAGCGTATACTTTCCACAAACCAACATGTACCAAAGTCTCAGCTCCACATGATGATGAGAGCAATGATCCCACTGAAGTTCATGAACATCCAAGAAACTTTATCCTAACATAGACCTCTGTTTGGGGGAGCTTTGCTCTGCTGACCATGCCCACTAAAGAACTCTGCAATTGTTGCCAGCAATGAGTGTGTTTCAGGCTGGAGAAAGCCGAGCAAAGTCACTTCAGCTAGTTTAATTCTGTTTAGAGAAGGAGTGGGACCGATCACACTCTTGTTTCATCATCACAAAGCCTGCAGCATTTTAATAATTGCATACTCAGAGTTCTGTCATTCAAGTCCCGTATATACACTGACTGTATCCATCCAATGTGTCTCTCTCTGTGAGAAAGACACATCCCTCCTTCCCCTGACCAACCATGCATGCTAAGAAAAATTGGCAGGCAAGCAGGACTGACTGCCAGAACTCAAGCACACCAAACACACACTTAGATCATACTGTACTGTGGTGACCTGCAAACCAAGGTTCTCTTCTGCACCACAGGCTGTTGATGCCATTCGGTTTCAGTTTATGGGAGGGATGAGGACAGCAGATAGTGGCCCTCCCTTTAATAGTCTGACAATAATCATTATAATTCGGTTTGGGTTTACGAGGAGTGACACTAAAACTCAGATTGTTCACAAGTCACAGTCTTTATGATCACCATTTGTATGACCATGACCACTAATGTTACCAAACTGTGAGCACATATGAAGCTCAAACTCTTTACTTGAAATACATTACAGTATAAAAAGAGTATTGCTTGCCCATTTAAATCGCAAACATTCACAGAGTAAAGAACAGTCCTTGTTAACAAGTATTTGAAAGTGTTTTGAGGATGACTCACTGCACAGTGGGAGTGCAGACTCAGTGATTTCAACCAGATCTCATGTAGCTAAAGTGGGATTTAAAGGCCTGTTGTTTGTTGGCCATTTTGGTCGTTCTCAGCATCACCACAACACCATCTGCTGGTGGACTCCTTCAAATCTTTACTTTCTCACTAGATTGCCAGGCTCCAAATCACTACATGACCAGACCAGGTTTTAAGAGGGTTGATGGATCACTCCAAACACCATTCATCCCTCTCATGTTAAAATATAACAGAAAAGAAGGGGAAAAATCAAACAAAGGCTCAGCAGTTGAGCAGACTGTCTTAGGGTCAATTATTGTATGATCAACACCATGTTGAATTATTTTTCAAGATCCATACAGTCTAAAGGTAGATGTCCATGTGTAGTTTGATGATAAAGCAGGTCTAGGTTCTATATTAATACTGTGAAAGTATCAAAGCGCTCAGTCCACAGAGAAATGCACACAGCCTGTATTCAGAAACTGAGCCTTAAAACTAGCTGTCAGGACTTCTGGAACTTTGTGATGTCACAACTAAGTTATCACCAAACCTTGCAGGATTTGTTTTCTCTGAATCTCTGAAATCTGCTGTATTTTTATTGGATCACTCTGAAAACAGTCAGTGGTCAGGTCAGTGAGCCAGTCAGTGGTCAGGTCAGTGAGCCAATCAGAAAAGAGGCTCAGAGCCTCCTCTCTTCTGATTGGCTCACTGACCTGTTGTTACTAGAGCTCCAGAGAGAAGCCTGAGAGAGGAGATGTAAAACTACACTGAGATGGTTTTCATATTTTCTTATGGATCAACATTTCAAATAAAACACAGGTAGAAATCAAAGCTGCACGCAGCGATGATTAGGCCTTCACACACCTGTGCACCTTGGGGGGGGGGGCACACCATTCGATGCTGTTGCACATCATAACGACTGCCGGACACCGTGCTAACAGGATAAAATTTATTGCACAGACTGTGGCAGCAGAAAAGATTTGCAATTTTATATGCATTCTTAATTGTGACCACCAGGTGGAGGCAGAAACCATGCAATAAGCACACGTGTCTGTGTAAGGTCACAGCCAGATCAGAGCACATCGTTCATCAAAATTGAAAGTACTACAGATTCCACACCATTCAACGGAAACTCACAATTACAACAGGAAAGCATCACCTAGGTGTAAAGCATACTATGACCATATTTTGAGAAGATTAGACAAAGTATGTTAGAGTTATAACCACTTCCTTTTACAGAATTCTGCATATTACCATGAGGTGGCGCTATGAGTATTACTAAATATGATCATGTAAATGTGTTCAGGGTGGGTCTCTTGTCAAACCTATAAGATTTGGTGGCAGTTTGGAACATGTGTGTTGGAATGAGAGCGAGTTGGATTTTTCATTATCAAATGTTCGAAATTCACCACGCTGCCATGGGGAGGTCCTCCAATGAAAACTCAAAAGCTCTTTATGTTAGCATTGGATAGGTCTGAAGTTTAGATTAAACTAACAATGATATTAAAATTGGACAATATATCATGGACATATAGCGACTTCTTGGTTCATTTTCATCAACAGTGCATCATCAAGTTTTACCAACTTGATGATGCACTGTGACTTTTCGGCGTTTCCTGAGCATGTTTGGATCAAGATTCAATGGGCAGTATATCAAAGTGTAAAACATGACACTTCCAGTTTCCACAAGGGGGCACTATGAGTATCATATGAGCATATGAGTGTGTTCCGGGCAGGACTCTTATGACACACATAAAGGTTGAGGTAGTTTGGACAAGTTGTGTTGGAATGAGAGCAAGTTGAATTTTCATGGCGAAGGATTGAAATTCGCCGCGCCACTACGGGCGGGTCCTCCAACGAAAACTCAAAAGCTTCGCAATTTAATGTTACAAAAGTCTTACGATGAGAGTCACTGAACATCATGTCAATCTGATGAATTACCTAGGAGGAGTTTGTTAAAGTATGACGTCTTGAAATCGCAAAAATTGCAGATTAAAGACAAAATATCTCACTTCCTGTTGGGTTTAGGATATGGGCTGTTTTTTGTAGGTTTTGACATGGTACATGTGCCTACCAAGTTTTGTGCATGTAGGTGAAACCCAGCGTGATTTGTGCCACAATAGCTGGTGCTATCAAGCCATTTTGCCACGCCCATGGGCGAGACCCATAAAATATTGAAATTTTGGCTAGACCTGATGCATGTGCAAAATTTCATACGTTTTTGAGCATGGGAAAGGTCTCAAAAATGCGATTTTCATTCAGGAATAATAATTCACAGCGCAGATTCAATAGGGTCCTACCTTTAAACCTTTAAACGCAGGTTGAAGAAAAAGCAGCAGCTTAACTAAACATGAAAAGCAACTTAGAGAATTCAAACTTGTCAACCAGTCACAGACTGGAGTGACCCTCCAGGCAGCCCATCATACACATGGATCAGCACAGTAATGAGAGATTCATGAATAGTAGGGGTTGAATATATTCCTGTAGAGGAATGACTGGAGGGTTGATAGATCAACCAATCCTTGCAGCTCTAATTGCAATATATGAAAGACTGGACAAACACATTAAAGCTAATTATATTTTGTGGATGACAAAAGCTTCCAAAGGCAGCACTCGAAACTTCTCATAGGACTCAGAACTCAATTAAATTACTGAAAAGAATGAGGCGTAAAACTGCAAGAGGAAATCATCTTGACAAAAACCATGAGACACAATGTCCTATCAGCATTGGGACAATTTCTTTATTTAAGGTAGTTCGGTTTTTGGTGAAGTCTGTGAATCATCCATAGTGATGGAGACATTTCTGGAAAGCTGTTAAATTCAATATTCTTCCAGGTAATGAGTTGCATGTAGAATATTGCATTCACCTCCATTGTATTAAAGTGGGGAACTGACAAGTATCGCTGCAGTGATAATAAATATTATACAAGACTGTATTCACACAGACACAGATTCACCAACACTGGACAGATGAAGTCCTGGTCTGATGAATCTAGATTTGTGCTGAGGCAGTAGATGGTAGAGTCAGAGTCTGAATCCATGGACCCAGCCTGTCCAAACTGGTGGTGGTGGTGAGATGGCATGGGGAATGTTTTCTTCTTCACACCAATCAATCATGGTCTGAATATCACAGTCGATCTGAGTTTTGTTCTGACCATGTTCATCCCTTCATGGAACAGTTCACCATCTTCTAATAGCTTCTTCCAGCAGGATCATGCTCCATGTCATATATATATATGTATATATATATATATATTTGCCTTTATGGTAGTTGTGTCTATATGTATTGTTTACTTTCTTTTTTTTTTATTAATCCACAGTATGTATGTCCCATAAATAATGTTTGCCATACTCAAACTAATTATGGCATGGCTGTGACTGAATGGAAATAGCACCAACAGATAATTAAAATGTCGTTATTACTGAAAGAACACAAAAGACAGGAGGCAGCATTGAAAACAGCTATAATGCTCTGAATCAAATCTGCACTGTAAGGCTGCAGGTGCAGTAAATTAGTCCTCTTCAGGCTGAGGGTGGATATTATACAGCCCCAACATGTGTAATATAAACTGACTGTGGCTGTGTAACAAAAATAATGGGGCTCTCATTTCCACTAACTGTGCTCAGATGCACTTTGAAAGGAAAATAAAAGATAAATAGACAAATGTTTTGGACGAATAAAGAAACAGAGACAAAATACTTTTAGTTTGTAATTGATTAATCACTTTATAGGTTAAACTTTACAGATTATACAGTGCATACAGTATATCTAATATTTACTGTATTATTTTATTATTTCAGCTTCAGTTGGTGCTCTTCTTCCTGTTCCCACAGGTAGTTTGCTTGCTGCATTGCAGAAATGCAATAATATTAATATTGCAGTATTTAACTGCTGTGACCACTCAATGGACACAAAACCATTGTAAGTGTTTCTGCATGGTTACATCTGTGTTTCCTCTCTCCGGGTTCCTCTGGGAGTCTTGTTTCTCCTTGCTCCTCATCCCCTCCAAGACGCATTTAAGTGATTGGAACATCCTGGATGGTGGCGGACCTTTGTCAACTTAAGGGGTCACTGGCAAGAAGAACAAAGATGCAAGGAAACATAATAAGCTAAAAAGGAAAAAAGGAACGCATGTACTGAATCTGAAAAGACAAAAACAATGTGTTTGTCTGTCTCACACCACTTTCTGACTTTCATTAACTGTCTGTCCCATTGGCTCCCAGTGAGCAAGCATTCTTAAAAAATCATTACAATATGCCTCTTTCTTTTCAATTGTGTAAATATTGGTCACTGTAGTTTTAGAAAACAGCTCTCAGGAAATAGTGCATTTGTTGGGGACTATTGTTAGTGGCAGATTAATACACACCTTACCCTAACCCTGGTGAGTATTTCCAAAAGAAGGATGGTGCATGTGGGATTGAGTCAAAATACACCTCACCCAGTGCAACAGTGTGGCTTACTTCTTACTTTTTGATGCACTTTTAATAGTTCTTGGACAACACTGGAGCTCTATGGCAGTGGTTCCCAACCACCCCCGAGAATAATCAAGTTGGTGTTGGTGACCTGATCCACCTTGACACACATCCTGTTGGCCCAAGAAGCCATTGCTCCATAGTCATTCCATGTGAAAGCTAAAAATGGGCTATAGCTCCTTCGTTATGCATGATACTGTGGCACAAATGTGACAAAATGAGCTTAACACACATTAAAATCTGTTCAAAAGCAAATTATATCACAGGCACAGGCAATGTATTGTAAAAAATATTCCCCATTCTAAAATATGTTATTTTATTTTTGATATGTTGTTTGGTTTTTATCTCCACAAGCATCTGGCACAGAGGAATAAGATATCAGGCTATAGAGAAACACAATTCTTGTTAACAGGGTCTGTTCACTGTAAGGAAAATAGTATCATCAGCAGACAGATTAATTTTGGTCAAAAATTAAAAACGAGATAAACTGAATGACAAAATAATGTAAAGTCACAATTTTTATTTTTGTCTTGTTTCCTTGTTTAATGCATAACAGTGCACTTAAAAACAGTCATACTGAATTAGGGGCGATGTGACTTCAAATCATTTTCATCGATTATTTCAGTTTTACCTCGATTATGATTAATCAATTATCGATCTCTCTTTTTTTGGGAGCCTTGCACTCTTCATCGGCAATGTGATTGTTCCAAGTGATCAAACTAATTGGTGGTGTTACCTTAGTTTTTCTGTAGCGTTTTCATCTGACTTCTTTTTGTTCGGTGTCGACTTCACTGAAGCTAAAATCTGGCCAAACGACAGACACGTCATTCCTTAAAGATATAAGCTGCTCGGGTTGAAGGTCAGTGTTTCCATATCGCCAGCGTCCCGTCGAGTGAATGCAGACTAAATTACTGAATTAACCATCATGAGCAAGATAAAGTCGGTGACAGGTCCTAATTTGTCAGCTCTATACTGAATTATTTAAAATATGTGTTTATTTGTTCAAGCATGATACATAATCATTCCACCACACTGTATAGTTCCCATTCACCTCCAGAGAGTGTGAATGTGTTTCTTTTAATTGGAAGCGTGTCTGTGTGTGTGTGTGTGTGTGTGTGTGTGTGTGTGTGTGTGTGTGTGTGTAAAAGGTGTGTTCTGGGGGCCTGTTAAATGAAATGAGCACTGCCCTGGTGTCTGTCTGTGTAATGTCCCATGGTTTCCATTAAACAACCTGATGAGGAGCTTTGTAAAGCCACACTGTCGGTCCACAACAAGATGCATTTTTAACGAGCTGCACTGTGTTTGAATGTGCCGCAGAAAATGTTACTGTCACTTCCAATCCTGCTTTATCTTGTCCCACACTCCCACCGCACCTCGCACACAACTGTGTCAACCAGGCTCTTTAATTATGGAGCGAGGTGAGTGTTTTAATAGAGAGTGCGTGCCTGTGTGTGTAGGTGTGTGCCTCTATTATGTGTATCTTTGAGATGATGTGATGATGATGTATTCCTTTCAGCGGTGTAGTGGTGAATTAGAAAAATGGGAAACTGTGACCTCAAGTCAGGGGTCATACAAAGGCCATTTTTGTTTTTTTCTACTAACGACTGTTACAACCTGGATGATGTCTGCCAGAACGGCTCATCGGAAGAGCAAGTTACAAATTTAGATTTAAAATAAAATCAATGATTGATAGAGCCAACGCGTTTTAAGTTCATATACTATACTACTTGTATATACTAAAAATTTCTCAAGACATTGCAGTGGGATTGCTGCTTCTGCCCAAGCTGGTCACTGATATGAAGAGATGGAAAAATGGGAAAGGGATGAAAATTTCAAACTGTACTGTAAGCAATCTGTCTGTGAATGTTCTCATTCGTCCAGGTCATAGTTATCTCTCTCTCAAATTAAATCGAAGGCAACTGGAAGCCGCTTGGATAAGAGGCGAAACGTCGCGAAAATGCGAAACGGCGAAACGTCTTCCACAGACAAATACAAGTCCAGTTGCCTTCGATTTAATTTGAGAGAGAGATGTACTGTAAGCAGTGAAACAACTCTAAAGGTGTGTCACATTGTGTAAGTCATTTGAAATTTGAAGTAGAAAGACTGAAATGCATTGCTCTATGCATAGCCCAAACCAAACTGCACTGCTTTATGAATGGCCTGAAATTTGCATGAAACTGGAACTGATATTAAAGAAAATATGAAGGTTGTGAAAAAGCTGAATCAAGAAGTGAAAATCCAAATTTCTGTGACCTGTTTAAAGTTTGAGTGAATTTTTAACAGGAAAGTAAGCATGTGTACGAAGAGGCTAAAAGACTCTGGGGTTGAATGTCTCTGTCTTAGTAGCTTACCTCAGCTGAAGCTAAACTATAAGGATAAATGGATTGTGCTCTGGGCTGTTGCTATGCTGCTGCCAGGTTACTGTACGTTTATGCGTACATTACGATCACCTAGTAGTTCCCTGCAAAGTGGACTGCACAGGGTATTCAGAGGCCCAGGCTGTTTTTTTACATGCATTTTTTATTTCTCTTTGCTATTTGGGCTTATTGGACCCTTATTGGAGAATAAAAACTAAGAATCATCTTTTGATATGATGTACTTTTAGAGAAAAATGATGTCCACATATGTGGATTCTTGTTCCGAATTTCCATAAAACCCAATTAAGTCACCATTGTGTAATAGAATGAAAAACTCTTTATTTCCACCTTGAACACAGCAGTTTTTTTCCTGACTGCTTTTGCATGTATTAATAACACATACACACACATTTTTGAACATGTTTTGAATATCAGAGAGTAAAAACAACATGGAAACATTGCATTTTTGCCCCTTTTGGACAGTTTAAACTACTGCATGGATCATTTGAAAAGCTGCAAACAGTAATTGCAGGATGACATTGTATGCCTGTAACAAACTATAAAACATTCAAATCATTTTTTAAATTGTCACAGTTGCATCAGGCTACTAATGTGTTTTGATCGTCATAGTGAAAAAAATTATGAAAACACATCATAGTGAAAAAAAGAAAACAAAAATGTTGCCCCTTTTTGACAGTCACAGTTACAATATGGCTCATGTGAAATTTTGTATTTGTAATGTAAAAAAAAAAGGATATGTGAAAGGGTGCAATCATTGAGGACAGAAGGACCCCTGCTTACAGAGGCCCAGGGGTCACCTGGTGACCTTCACAGAATCTGAGAAGAGAGGAGTTAGAGGAGGAATGTGACTAATCGCACACGCTCACACTCACACCCACCCACACACACACCTAATGTCACAAAGAGTACATGTACACTGTAGGAACATGTACACACCTTGAAAATCACTGCCATCACCTATGTGTGAAAGGCTGAGTAACAGTTGCGTTCGGTTTGCAAGCACAAGAACACTTTGCAGGTCACACAACGCACTCGGTTTCTTCCAGTGCAGCCTGGTTGTCTGCAGCGCATCGCATTCTTCAGGCCAATCATCTCTGGGAGGTGGGCATTAGCCCTCCTGCGGACCAAGACATAGGGCAACTCTGTCACATGACGTTTTCCCCCTTGATTTGAATCTTCTTCCTCTGATTGTTCCGATAGGTCAGCATCTGCACCGTGATGCTGGGCCAAGAGGATCTTTGCCACTTCCATACGGAACTGAAGGAACTGGATGGGTCTTGTCTTTGGTCCAGCACATATTGCATGGTCTTTGCGGTAGAGTAGCCAGCTGTTGGCTAAAGCCAGATCCGTGAAGTGCATTACCATCCGCATTGTCCACTTCTTAGTACGGGTGCTCATGCGATAGTCACTGATCATTCTATCCATCAAGTCAACTCCACCCATCTTGGTGTTGTACTCACGGACAATGCTTGGTCGCAAGACAGTGACATATTGTTTCAACTTCTTGTCCCAGCGCTGGCAGGTGTCTTCAGGCTGTGTACCATGAACAACAGATATCATCAATACTGGTTTGTTGTCGTACCACTTCACTACACACAACTTTCCATCTTCAGCGGACATTCCTGATGAAGCACCTCTTCGTGCGCTTTTCATGGCTTTGTCACTGGGTAACTTGTGGTTCGCTCTAGTGAGTCGGTTCTTCATTATTGTAACAGTTAGGTACAGCTCCTTCTCCATCATTTGTTGCGCACCTTTGATGGTGGTGAAGAACCGGTCACAATACACTTTTGTGCCACGTTGCAGAGTTTGACACAGACGCTCGATGACTAAGCCTCCCAAACCCAGGCCCTCGGGTTCTTCGACCTTCTCAATCAGTGAATTTGTACCTTGATAGAGCTCAAAGTCAAGCACAATGCAATCTGCTGTAGCACAAACAAAGTTCTTTATGCCAACTGGGTTTGGCTTCATTGGCAGATATTGTCTGTACGGACAGGCTCCCGTGAAAGGTATCATCTGCTCCTCAATAGATGCGCAATCAGGTCGATTCAGAGACTTGCAGCCTCACAGAATCCGATCCACAAAAGGCCTCATCTTCCAGAATTTGTCAGACATCCTCAGGTCTTCAGGCACATCATCATCAATTACCACTTTTATTGTTCCCCCAGTTTTAAGAATCTCGCACGTGTGAATCTGTCAGTGATGGCAGTGATTTTCAAGGCTTTGGACCAATACATCCTAATGGTTGGGTATTGGATGTCAAAATACAGGCACCAAAAAAGTGGTAAACCTCATCGACTGACATGTTGAGTGGGTCCCCACTCTTAGACAGTGACATGACATTAGAACATTTTGAAATCAGTGTCATCAGATCTCTATCTATGTACTGTTCAAAATAGTCTAGTGGGGTCCAGCCATGTCTGTCTAGATCAGTTTCGTCCTGATGCTGATACTCTGCGAGGTTTGGCGTCAATGGAGTAGCCTTCCATCGTATTCCACGTCCTGCACAACCAGAATCAGAATAAAATAGTATTGCAGTAAGTTAGATTTTACCCATGTAAGCAAATGAGGTGTAGGCCTATTGGTGCATGAAATACTTGAATATGTGTGGACGTTTACATGAAATTTGAAGATTTACCCTCAATAACCCAAGTAGCTCCAAAGCTTTTTGCACAGAAAAACGCTCTGGAAATAAAAACATGACAAAATCATATACAAATCAATGTCATTCATGCATTATTTATTTGTAAATTATTTCAATGGTACTGTACAATGTACAGATTTTAGCTGCACCAGAGTTAGCTGCAAGCTAGCTTAGTTTACTAGCATATTACATTTTACTGACATTTTTAACCCAACTAATTTATGTATGTATATATGTATTTAGTGATTGAATTGTTATTCATTACATTTAGACAATGTACAGCCTTGTAGCTGCACCAGATATACTTGTTTTCTCATTTTACATGTGTGCATATTTACTAACATATTAGCTGTTTTGAGGAGCATCAGTCCATAAGTACACATACGTGTACTTCATGTTTAGCGACATGCTAAGTTGTTATTTTTACACTTTTTTTCCAAATTTGCTTGTCATGACAAATGTTCAACGCTTCTATAAATATCTAAATAAGATTAAGCCATAAAATAAGGCAGGACTTCTTACCTTGTCGATGTTTGTGTATGGAGCGGCCACTTGAATCTTCCCTCATGTTCGCTGCCATGTTGAATTTTTACCGTAGTATGTTATACTCTTCTAACACCACCAGATGGCAGTGTAAGTGCCCACGTACGTGTCCATAACACCCCCAATTCAGCAGTGAACACGATTGTGGACATAAGAGCTATAAAGTGATGTCCACGCATGTGACCACTAAGCCTTAGGAGGTTAAGTAAGATTCCAAACCATAGGGAGCAAAAGGTGCACAGTTCAAAGGGAACTGTGAACTGAGCAGGGAAGAACTGAACAACCGTTCATCAGTTCGTCAGAAGTTGACAAGAAGATCATTGCGCCTCGCAGGTGCACCAAAAACGACAATTGACATCATCTTGTAAATCAATCAAATCACATTTATTCACAAATTACATACATTTAGATAGAATAAGTTTTGTAATGGTATCAGTTTTTGTTTTAATATATATTTAATATTCAATATTTTATTTCAGTAGTGTAAAATATCCACAGTAGCAACAATACGTATCCAAGGTGTTTATGTTACCAGGGTGATGCACGGAAGGGAGGAGGATGTCTGCATTGGTGGCGTTGCAGGGTGTTCCAAATGGAGGAATGTTGTCAAGGGAAGTTCCCTTAATTGATGTTCCCTAAGAAGGGAGTAGGGAGTGCTGTTTATGTACTCTGTGGATTGGAACGCAACCTGTGTCTTTGTGTGTCTCTATGTATGTGTCTGGTTATCTGTGTATCTGTGTGTTTATGAGTGTGTGCAAGTCTAATCAGCTGATCTGGATCAGGAATCACCTGTGTGGCCAGCTGCAGTCAAAGGTTGCCATTGCGATATTAACTGCTTAGTTGCACCAGGTTAAAACAGGGATCATGGTGAGACACACCTCTCAAACTGTGGCTTGCAAATCAAAGAGTGTTACCGCTTATCACATAAAGGTATATATTTTTTGAGAGAGAAGACTCTGCTGAGCACACTGATAAAATATTTGTCTGTGCTGTGAAAAATGTGGCATCTGCAGCAATTAAAAAAAAAGTCTCTATCCGGTTTGCCTCCTTTCTGCTGTTTACATTAGAATGAATGGTACAAATGGATTGTTCTCCCACATTGAGGCTCACAGGTCAAATTCTGTGGGTCACTGAGCTTTGGTCGTCACATTGTGTGAAAGAAGACGAACTTGCCTAAGTTCTGACAAACAATGTGTGAAGAATGAAGTTTGTGGCTGTGAGGATGAGTTAAACAAAAAATGTTTCAGAGCAGCACTCACTTTAGCTGTGAACATTCCACCATGTACACACTAATGTAAAAATCTCGAAAGGTCCTGAAATACTCATGACACTTGAACTGTCACTGTGTAAAAACTATGAATATGATTTAAAAGATGAACACAACCAAAAATGTAGAGAAGTTTCTCAACATTTTGAAGTTTGAATTTATTTTCCATGTCAAGGAGTTAAGGTCCAAAAATGTTGGAATAATAAAAATAAAGAGTTTTTGAACCTGAGAAGAACTTGCTTGCTTTCAGCAATCCCAGCTGAATATATAAGTATGTTTAAGGTTGTAACAGGAGCTAAAAGCAGCCGGCTTGTTTCCATTTGTAGATAATGTTCAAGAATCAGACTGTTGATTAAAGATCAATAGGTAAATGTTAAATTGGTTTGTTCTAGGACATACAATCATTTTACCTCACAATTAGCCAGCAGGGAACCATTTAGCTTTGAAATATGGACTGAACACTAGCATCAAATTTTAGCCTTTTAGAGACCAATGAAAATTTCCTCTGCTTCGTCGAGTAGCCTGGAAGTTGGGCTAGGATTTTACTGTTATTCCATTATAATTGGATTTAATATGACTATGTTCTGTTCGATTACTTTAAAATAAGAAATCAATAGCCACATATTTTTGGCAGGACATTTGTAGTAGTAGTAGTAGTAGTGGTAGTGGTAGTTTAACCTTCTTTTCCTGCACAAGTTCCTGAACTTAGCATTGTGAAGCTAGTGATGTTCCATTGAAATGTTCTATAACTTTACATGATAACATAAAGGTGGAATCAGGCCCAAATTTCCAGTCAAGTCAAGCCAATAATACAATACGTGTCATGAACTCCCCAGAGCACAGAACAGGTGGACACAAATGCACAACACAGAGGGTTCTGACGTGAAGGCAGGTTTAATTCCAGACAGGGTTCGGTACACAGGCAGGCAGTGAGACAGGCAGAGGTATCCAAAAATGGCTGGGGAGTGCTGGTTTGACATGACTAACGTGAAATGTGGAGTGGACACGCATGGACCTGGGGAGATGCAGACGGACAGAGACAGGGTTAACAACCTTGGCTATGGGGAAGGGACCGATGAACCTGGGGGCGAGCTTGAGAGACTCCACCCTGAGTGGCAGATTCTTGGTCGAAAGCCAGACCTTTTGACCCGTGGAGTAAGCAGGAGCAGACAACCTCTTTTTGTCCACTGCAGCCTGCGGTGGACTGCTGCAGGAGGTGCTGGCGAGCTCGCTCCCAGGTCCTCTTACAGTGACGAACCAAAGACAGGGCAGATGGAACAGAGCTATCAGGGTCTGTGGAAGGAAAGAGAGAGAGTTGGTGACCATATACTATATGAAACGGAGAAAAACCAGATGATGCAGAGGGTAAGGAGTTATGAGCAAGTTCCACCCAGACCAACTGTGATGACCAGGTGTCAGGGTGTCATGATGCCGTGATCCTCAGACCTTTTTTGAGTTCCTGGTTGAGGCGTTCAGATTGTCCATTGGACTGTGGGTGAAAACCTGATGACAGACTAACCGTGGCTCCCAGCAGACCACAAAACTCCTTCCAGAACTTGGAGATGAATTGTGGGCCTCGGTCAGAGACCACATCCTCAGGGAAGCCATGAATCCTGAAAACATGATTAATTAGTGCTTCGGCTCTCTCCTTCGCCAAAGGAAGCTTGGGGAGTGGGATGAAGTGAGCCATCTTAGACAGTCTGTCAACAACAGTCAAAACAACCGTGTTACCACTAGAGGAAGGAAGCCCTGTGACAAAATCTAATGAAATGTGTGACCACGGGCGCTTGGGTACAGGGAGGGGCTGAAGCTCCCCTTGGGGTCTCTGATGGGACACCTTGAACAAGGCGCAGACTGTGCAAGCATTAACATAATTAGTGATATTGTTCTTCATCTTGGGCCACCAGAAACGCTGCTGCACTACAGACAGGGTCTTAAGGACCCCCGGATGGCAAGTTACCCTGTTGGTGTGTCCCCAATGTATAACCTCCCCCCGGAGTTCAGGGACCACGAACAGTTTGTCCTCCAGACACTCCGAAGGAACCTGGACACTGACACTAGCCGCTCTGACCTTGTCCTCAACTCCCCAAGAAAAGGCCGAAACAAAACAGGACTTTGGGAGGATGGTTTTGAGAGCCTGATTGGAATTGTCCCAGTCAAACACATGCGAGAGAGACTCAGGTTTGGTGTTTTTGGAGCCAGGGCGGAACGACAGAACAAAATCAAAGCGGCTAAAGAAAAGAGACCATCTGGCCTGCCTGGAGTTTAACCTTTTGGCAGATTTCAAATATTCAAGATTCCTATGGTCAATCCAGACCTGAAATGGCTATTGCGCCCCCTCGAGCCAGTGCCTCCACTCCTCCAGAGCCACCTTGACCGCCAGCAGTTCCCTATCCCCAATTTCGTAATTTTGTTCCGCGCTGGTGAGTTTCTTGGAAAAAAAAAGCACAAGGGTGCAGTTTACCATTATCTGGATTAATCTGTGAGAGCACCGCTCCAACACCCACATCGGAGGCGTCAACCTCGACTATGAACTGCTGGCAGGGATCTGGGAGTGTGAGCACGGGCGCTGAGGTGAAACTCTTCTTGAGGAGGTTAAAAGAGGTTTCACATTCTGTGGACCAGACAAAAGTTTGGTTAGGAGAGGTCAGGTTATGCAATGGAGCAGCAATGGAACTATAGTTGTGGATAAATTTGCGATAGAAATTGGCGAAACCAAGAAACCTCTGAACCTCCTTCCTTGAACAAGGCGTGGCCCACTCTGCAACCGCAGAAACTTTGGCAGGGTCCATCTGGATCTCCCCCTCAGCGAGCACAAACCCCAGGAATGACACCGAGGGCTTGTGGAACTCACACTTTTCCGCCTTGACATACAACTGGTTGGCGAGTAACCGTTGTAGCACCTTCCGGACCTGGCCTTTGTGAGTTTCCTCATCGGGGGAAAATACCAGGATGTCGTCTAGGTACACAAATACAAAAATACTGAGCATGTCCCGTAGGACGTCATTCACAAGATTCTGAAAAACAGAAGGAGCATTGGTTAACCCAAAGGGCATGACAAGATACTCATAGTGTCCTGTGGGGGTGTTGAACACTGTCTTCCATTCATCCCCCTGCTTAATGTGTACGAGATGGTAAGCATTACGTAAGTCTAGTTTTGTGAATACCTTGGCTCCCTCAAAGAGTTCAAAGGCCATGGAGATGAGCGGGAGAGGGTACCTGTTTTTAATTGTTACGTCATTGAGCCCCCGATAATCTATGCAAGGCCGCAGGGATTTATCTTTCTTCTCCACAAAGAAAAATCCTGCCCCCGCCGGTGAAGAAGGACGGATAATCCCTGCCGCCAGCGAGTCCTGGATGTACTCCTCCATGGCTTGACGTTCTGGGGAGGAGAGAGAGAACAGCCTACCCCTAGATGGAGTAGCTCCTGGCAACAAGTCAATACAGCAGTCATAAGGACGGTGAGGAGGAAGTGATTTAGCATTTGCTTTACTGAAAACCGAAGCTAAGTCATGGTAACAAGCAGGTACCCCAGAAAGGTCAGGGTCTTGGTGAGCCAATGCTGGCTGCGGAACAAAACATGACTGGTAACAGCCCTGGCCCCATGACAGAACTTGACCCTTACCCAGTCAAAATTGGGGTTATGTCTGGTTAACCAGGGGTGCCCGAGGATAGCCAAATGGGACATGGCGGGAAAACCATGAAAACTAATACTCTCAGCATGATTATCAGGAAACGTGACTTTTACTGATTGAGTACGGTGGGTAATCCGGCCCAGAAGGTTGCCATCAACCGCTTTCACCTCGAGGGGACGTTGTAACCGGAGCTGGCTCAGGTCCAGACCAGAGATTGGCATCGGAGCTGGAGTCTATGAAAGTTGGCACTACCATGGAAGCAGTGTTCGAGTGAAAATTAACTTTAACTTCATAATGAGCAGGGTTATGAATAACAGTGTTCTTGCTCACCCTTACAGCTGTCTTGAGTCCGTACTTGGAGGCCTTGATATGGCAGTCTGCGACCTGGTGTCCCAGAAGACCTCAGTAGAAGCAGCGCCCGTCCCTCTGCCGGTGAAGGCGCTCCTCGTGGGGAGACGGGTGTTACCCAGCTGCATGGGTTCCTCCCTGGTGTCGGATGGTGGAGTGAAGGATGTGGAAAGCGGACGAAGTCGATTAGGCCGGTCTGGCAAAGCACTTCTCCCGCTCCAGTGAGGTGAAGTGCGCACCGGAGGGCGACCCCGGTCTTGATCCTGTTCCGTGAGCCTCTTGTCGATCTTGATGGCGACGGCGATGAGCGAATCCAAATCCTCCGGTAGGTCTATGGTGACCAGATGATCCTTGATGCTTCCGGACAGCCCCTGAAAAAATGCGTCAGCTAACGCAGCAGCATTCCATTCACTCTCAGCGGCAAGAGTACGAAAGTCTATGGCATAGTCTGTGACCTTACGTTTGCCTTGCCTCAGATTGATGATCGCCCGGGCAGCCTCCCGACCTGGTGAGGTGTGCTGGAAGATCTGCGTCAGCTCCCTGATGAAGTCCGTGAGCGAGGCACATGACGAGGCGCGGAGACTCCATTCAGCAGTAGCCCAGGCTTCAGTGCATCCAGACAGGTGGGAGATGATAAAAGCGATCTTGGAGCGCTCAGTAGGAAAGGCTGCCACCTGCAGTTCAAAATGGAGGTCACATTGTGTGAGAAATGGCTTGAGATCACCTGAGTCTTCTGAGAACCTCTGGGGCCGAGACAACTGTGGGCATGATGTTGCAGTCACATGAGGTGGCGGCGTGGCAGCGGCCACGATCGGTGGAGGATCCGGGCCGACAAAAAGACAGGTCGAAAAGGCAAATAAGGTCGTACACAAAACAAGCTATGACTATGACTTTGATAAGAGCTGGGACGAGGACCGTGAAATGCAACGAACTGGCAACGAGACTGTGAGACACACAAGGTAATATACAAGAGGTAATCAGGGAGGATGGGAAATAGGTGTGACGGGACGGGGGAAGGGCATGCAGGAAGGTTCTAGAACAGAGAAAAAGGGTTTGTGATTTCAAAATAAAACAGGAAAGACAAAACATAACGTGAAATGTGCGAAATCAAAACAGAAACTTGACAGACATGACAATGTGTACAGCGTATATCACCCTCCAGCCTTGAACCCTTGATTTGCAAAAAAGAAAAACTCTTACAAAAAGAAAAGAGAACCTGTTACAATAACTCCTGTTACTGAGCATCCGAATGTTCCCAGAGTTGATAAAACCTTGGCCTTTCCATGACTGCTTTTATACAGTAAAGTGATAAATTATTCGAATGGTATTCCTTTTTTCAACACTGTTGTTTTGTCTGAAGAATATTACAGTCTCTAGCTGCCACTAGCTAGCACTGACACTTTGCCATATTAACAATGAACAAATCATCACGTGTAATGTGAAAAGTTTCACTCAAAGAAACAAACCCACAGATTTGTACAACAACCATCCACCCTCTGATACGACCCAGAGTTGTGTCTCCTGAAATATCACCCCTATGGCTGCAGGTGTACTGGACTTTGGGTGTCCTGGTTACCATACTACACATACGAGTGGCATACCTACCTTTGCTGCCATGTTTACTATTATAAGTCATGGCTTGATCGGGTTTAGGAAAAGATTGTGGTTTGGATTAAAATAAGTACTTCCTTAATATTAGACAATCTTTGTTGTCATGGTTACAATGATAATAACAACTTTGTTGGATGGTCATGGATAATAGAAACAACATGAAATGCTTCTTTCACATCTGAATCCATCCACTACAACCTCTTCCTGACGGGGACTTTGTCTCTCTTTATACTACGTCATTGCACTTTTCCCTTTGCTCCTGTCATAATTACTACAACCACTAGATGTCACCTAGCAACAAAAACTAACTATGGGTCATACTAACCTGCTGCAGAAATAATCTATGTGCTTTTTTTACAGGACAGTTTGGAGTTGTATCATCCACATTGCTCCTCCCCAGGGGAGGTCTAGAAGGCTGGCACGGGGTGGCACCTGCCCCTCCCCCGAAATACGATTGCCCCACTCCCCTTAACGCCATTGGTGTAAAATACTGTCAATGACAGTGCCAAACATCATTTGATCAGAGCACTGTCATTCACTCCTTGGCAACCTGACAATGCTTGCCATTGGATCAGAACGTTGTCAATCATTCCTTGGCAACTTGACAACGCCTGCTATTGGATCAGAGTGCTGCCAATCACTCCCTGGCAACCTGACAATGCTGTACATTGGATCTGAGTGCTATCGAAATCTGCATGTTTTGAAGAGCAGACTTTTTTCAAACAGCAGAGCTGCGACTCGACTACGGACCACAGCTTTGTTTATGGTATGAACAAACTCAATAATAAAGTTCTAAATTTATGAATTGGGGTGTTGTCCTTTTTCTCTGTTGCAATATTATATGCATTAAGACAACTCTCATGCATATAATGGCTACTAAAGCTGAGCTCCCAAGAGAGTCACGTTGAATATGTAGCTAATTTGCGAACTCCTTCAGTCTAGTGAAGAAGAGCTGTGACGATTAAAGGCATAATCGCTTCTTGCAAAAAAAGCTACATATAAAGAGGTAAACATTGAAATTTGAAGTTTGAGAATGTTATCTTAGCGATCTGATCCAGTTATGTTTGGACTTTTAAGATATGGAATGATACTGCTAAGCTTGAGTTGGAACAAAATAATTTGATTCAATGTGTGGTGAAAGAAATTAAGTCCCTGGGCCATAAAAGGTATTATTCCTTTCACAAGAGTATGATTCTTTTAATGTATGATTAATCAGACCAGACCTTAGCTTTGTGTAATATTAATGGCTAAGTTAGTGACTAAATCGTGTGCATTTATTTTTAGGAAGAATTTAATTGGAAAAATATAAAGAATGAAAAGGGGTGAGACTCAGATACAGCAGGATATTCACAGTTTCTTTAAGAAGAAACCCTGACAGCGATGGAGATCACCAGCAAATGCCATCTGGATCAAAATTTGCTCTTTCTGTTGGACCTCAAGGTATATTGACAAATGTCATCTTAAAGTATTTTAGACCATTTCACTATTAACACTGTTGATGATGAAATAAAAGGTACTACTCTTTTGTATATCCATGTTTTTTTATTTTAGATATTTCACAATCCAGAGCAGTGGGTCCCATGCAGCCCAACTTGAAGATGTTCCCTAAAACACAGCAAAGAAAAAGTAGGAGGGCATTTAATTCCACATGGTATAAAGAATATCCATGGATAGAATATTCACAAAGTCAGGACTAAACCTATTGTTTTGTTTTCAGACATTTTTCACTCCCATCTGCCCCTCAATCTGCCTTCACTTCACTCTGCTTTTGCAAACTGGATAAAAGCACTATATAAGGACAGTGGGTTTGCAGTACATTCAAAATCAGAGCAGCATGTGAATGCCATGTTGGCATGGTTTGAATACAAAAGACTGAGAATAATGCATCATTGTTGCAATCAATAGATAAAGAGTACCGATAAAGAGTACCAATAAAGAGTAAAAGAGAATAAGAACTATATAAAAACTGTGGCAGATGTTCTCCTGCTTATTGCTATACAAAATATTCCTCAAAGAGGCCATCGTGAGTCCCCAGATTCAGAGAGTAGAATAGAATAACTTTCTCGCCATTTTGGAATAAATAGCAAAACATGATCCAATAGTGAAGAAAAAACTGTCCACTGGGAATGCTAAATACACAAGTAATACTACACAAAAAGAAATCCTTGAGTGTTTGGCAGAAATGGTAGCGGACAGTATCATCCAAGAGGTGAAAGAAAGTGAGGCCTTCAGAAAAAGAACAAATTTTACTAGTCCTACGACATTATTATAATGGAACAGTGTGTGAGAGTTTTTTACATTTTCAAAAAGCTGATAGTTTAGATGCAGCAGGGTTAACAGAGAAGATCATTAGTTGTCTACAGAGATAGAGGCTGGAGTACAGAACCAATCTTGTAGGCCAGGGATATGATGAAGCCTCTGTAATGAGCGAAACACATGCAGGTGTTTTTGCATGCATAAAAGCAGTGGCAAAATATGCAGTCTATGTGCACTAGAATGCGCATTGTCTCAATTTGGTTCTAGTTGATACAGTGAAATCAGTACCTGAGGCAGCATGTTTCTTTTCTTTATTGGAGAAGCTGTACGTCTTCATGTCGGGCTTGTACATTCACAACAAATGGCCAAAGGTTCAGCAAAAAATGTATGGAGACCAGCCCAGAGAGCTTTAGAAGCTTAGCGCCACAAGATGGGCATGCAGGCACTTTGTGTGCTGTAATATGATGGACAGCCCACCTGCAGTGCTCCGTGTCCTTGAAATTACTGCTAATGAGAGAAGTGAGGAAAAGTCTGTGGAGGCTCGGGGCCTACTTGCCCAAATTGACGTACCTTTCATTGGGCTTCATTGGGCTTCTAGCAACATTCCACAAACTGTTGGGTGACACCAAGCTTCTATCTGACATGCTCCAGTCACCGTCAGAGAGGAATCCTTTCTTGGTGAGTTATCAGGAGACGTCTTAGACACAGTTGAAAAATGCAATATTAATGCTGAAATGGTGAAAAAAACGGCAGCAGAGGACCAGCTCTAGACTAGAAGGCTCTATAGTGACATCAACTTTTGGTAGGCGTAGGACTGACCAAGAGGACAAGGACAGGTTTAGAAAGCACATCTTCTATCCAATCCTTGACTCTATGATGGGTGAGTTACAGAACTGCTTCTCCAAGCCCAACTGCAACATAATGATAGGTGATCAAGCACTCCATCTTAACAGTGACAACTATTTAGAAGAATCGCCTTTTTTTTTTTTTTTTTTGCAGAGATCTATGAGTCCAACTTCAATGATCTGAGACATGAGCTGCACCAAGCCAAAAGGATTTTGGAGAGGAAAGGAGGAATCCAAAAGATGACCAGCACACTGGTCCCGTGTTCTCTGGATCCCAGGTTGACAGGTGAGTTTGGAGGCGTGGACCCACTGAAGCACCTCGGACCTGAGGGCTGGAGGAACAAACAGGCGGTCCGGGGGACAAGCGCTGGGCCCAGGCTGACCCTCGGTGGTGGACCTCACCCTCTCCTCGATTTCAACAACGCAGGGAGCAAGAAGGATTGGGTCGGGCCCGAGGCAGAGTCTGTTTCTCCCTGGAACTAGCGTGACAAGGCGTCAGGCTTGACGTTGTGGGACCCAGGACGGTAGGAGAGGGAGAAATTGAAGCAAGTGAAGAAGAGAGACCATCAGGCCTGGCGAGAGTTAAGTCTCTTGGCAGTACGGATGTACTCAAGGTTCTTATGGTCTGTCCATACCAGAAAGGGTTGCTTGGTCCCCTCAAGCCAGTGCCGCCACCCCTCCTATGCCAGCTTGACAGCCAGGAGCTCCCGGTTGCCAATGTCATAATTTCTCTCGGGACAGACTCCGAGAGAAGAAAGCGCAGGGTTGAAGTTTCTGGTCTGAGGCTGCACGCTGGGATAGGACGGCCCCCACTCACATGTCAGAGGCGTCCACCTCCACAACACACTGGTGCTCGGGATCTGGCACTTGAAGGATGGGGGCTGAAGTGAACCGGGCCCTGAGGGTGAGGAAGGCCTCATTGGCGGATGGGGTCCAGCTTAAGGGCACCTTGGAGGAGGTAAGGGCGTGAGGGGGGCGGCGATGCTGTTTTGGCGGATGAAGTTGTGGTAAAAATTGGCAAATCCCAGGAAGCATTGCAGTTGATTACGGGAGTCAGGGACTGACCAGGAGGTGACCACTGATACCTTCGCCGGATCCATCTGCATGCTGTCTTCAGCCACAATGTACCCCAGGAAGGAGACAGTGGAGGCGTGGAACTCACACCTCTCGGCCTTAACAAAAAGTGAGTTTTCGAGGAGCTGTTGCAGGACCGTCTGGACATGGTGGATGTGTTCTTCGCTGGACTTAGAGAAGATGAAGATGTCATCTAGGTAGATAAAGACGTAGTGGTTCAACATGTCCCTCAGCAAGTCGTTCATCAAGGCTTGGAACACGGCTGGGGTGTTGGTTTAACCAAAGGACATGACGAGATACTCATACTGACCAGTGGGTGTGTTGAAGGCCGTCTTCCATTCATCGCCCTCTCGGATCCGGACCAGATGATAGGCGTTGCGGAGATTGAGCTAGGTGAATATGGTGGCCCCCTGGAGAAGCTCGAAGGCGGAAGAGATGAGTAGTTTTTAACTGTGATGTCATTAAGCCCCCGATAGTCTATACAAGGTCTCAGAGTCTTGTCCTTCTTTTCCACAAAGAAGAATCCCGCCCCCCGCAGGGGAAGAAGAGGGATGGATGATGCCAGCTGCCAGGGATTCATTAATGTAGGTCTCCATGGCCTTTCTCTCAGGGGTGGACAGGGAGTACAGACGTCCCTTGGGAGGGGACATGCCGGGCTGGAGGTCAATGGCACAGTCGTAGGGCCAGTGAGGAGGCAGAGATGTGGCCTTGGCCTTGTTGAAGATCAGAGAGAACAACAGCAGAGAGAACAACAGGGAACAGTTCGTCAGGAAGGGGCCACAGGTCTCAGGGTCCCCCACATACTGTTCTGGGGTTCCCATCTGGGGCTAAGGGACGTCCCTGGGCAGTGAGGGTGCAGGAGTCGGTGGAGCTGGGGAAGGATCCTGACCTAGAGCACGGTTCAAGGCGATCGTTAGCTACTGCATGTGGGCGGCTAAAGCTGTTAGCGCCTACGCATGGACCGCTACTGAACGTCTTGCTTCAGCTTGTGAGGTGACAGTCATGGCTTCATGATGCTGGAGGGCACTCTCAATCCTCTCAAAGCGATTCGGTGATGAGGAGGGGTGTGCTGGGTCCATGACTGGCCAGTACTGTAACAATTGTTTGTAGGACCCAGTTGCAGCACCACACACCACAGGTATGATTGATAATGACCTTTATTAACCCTTTTACATCGGAGCCTCAAAATGTCCACCTGGATGTTTTTGCTTATTTTGACTATAAAAAGGGTCAGAAAATGTCCTGTGAGTGAGTGCTTTTGTCCATTTTCCCAGAATACTTGGAACTTTCAATATCTGGAAGTTATTTTCAATTTACTGCATGTTAAAACACTGAAAAACAGGTTAAATGAAGGAGAAACAAGGACACAGAATTTGATCTGAGAGTTTTAGTAAAGAAAAAACACTGAAACTGTACATGAATCAGACGTTTTCCATCTTAAATGTGAAATTTGAAAAGTATAAAACAATTTACAATACAATTTGTAAACTTACAATAAATTTATAGTGCAAAACAGGCCATAAAAATAAAAATATAGGCTTTCCCCACACAGGGAAATTACTCCTCTCTGGCTGCAGACTCAAAGATCTTGGTGGTGCCAGTAGCAGTTCCTCTCTGGCTGCAGTCACAGGCCCACACCACATCCCTGACACTGCCAGGCAGCGCTCTTTTTACAGAGCTTGCAGCGCCGTCGCCCCATGCTGGCTCTGTTAGATTTTGTGTGGCCGCTGCTTGCTAGGACAGGCAGATGTTTGTTACCTGGGGTCTTCTGTGGGCCATTTTTCACATCAACTCCATCCAAGGAGGTGCGCAGTAAGCGCCTCCTGTAATCGCTGACGTCATAGGATTCTCTTGCTACGACCTCTAACACCATCACCGGAGCCTCCAGCATCGATCGTTCTCCCTCAACGGCCCTGAATGTGAGCTCTGATAGATAGATAGATAGATAGATAGATAGATAGATAGATAGATAGATAGATAGATAGATAGATTAAACTTTATTCATCAAATTCAATTATCTAATAGCTCATCAAAACATAAAAATGTGGTGGACATGTGCATATAATAACATACACAGAATAATTTGTTACACAAACAAGACTTGGTAACGTAACGTTGCACTATTTTAAAAAGTCACCAAACAAATATTTCATAGTGCATGAAGCGCACATTTATCCATAAAAAGTACAAATACACACATACTACACTACAGTACGCTACGCTACAACACTACTACTACACTACACACTACTACGCTGTGTACGCTATCTACGCTAAATAAAGTCACCACGCAACACAAGCGTCGATTTACACATACAATAACGTAAAGAAAGTAAAAACTAGATAGAAAAAAGTTAGAGGGCTTCATTCATTCAGAAATACAGCTTGGAAATTCAACTCGGCTAACGTTACCTTTTTGCGCCAGAAGTTGCTCCTTCGGTTGCTCCTTCGTCCTCACGAACCTCCGCGGAGGTTTTGTTACACGGGAGGACCGTCTTGCTAACATTTTCAAAAAAAATTAGCTGTATTTCTCCACTCTGTTATCTCTGTATCAGCCGGTAAAGACAGGGACTTTCCCGGGCTTATATTTAACGGGAGTGAAATTACCGTAATGAGACCTATATGCATATAAAGCGCAAGGTTTTAGCTTTCAGAAACCGTTGGAATTTTTCCGATTGCCTAAACCGTTTAAGAGTTAGGGCAAGCCAAAGTGCGCCTGCGCAAATGTGTCGCCGACGACACACTCGGTTTCAAAGGGTTAAAGAACCAGCAGAGATATTGCACACAGGTGGGTACTGGGGATAGAGAAAGGGGTCCGGGGCTGGAGAGCCGTGGGTCAGGTGAGTGGAGCGAGGTGACTGAGCTCACACACACAGGGGAAAGTTTGTGGACCCAAAGGCTGGGGCTGGCGGCGCTGAGCGTTAGGGAGCAGGCTGGAGACGTTGTCGAGGGAGCAGGAGGATCAGAACCAGGTGAGCAGTCAGCGGGGCAGACGAACCAGGAAGGAGCAGGCAGGCGGGTAATCGGAGTCAGACGAAGGATCGGGAAACCAGCAGGGAAGCACTCACTTTGCAACGTCGGAGCTGGAGAATGTCAAACAGCCACAGGGACAGGCAGACGGGGACCAGGAAGCGCACAGGCAGAACTCGTGGTAGGGGACAGAAGGCTGAGGCATTTACCGGAGCAGAGATGAGGCAGGATGGTCAGGGACGAGCAGAGTCGACAGGAAGTCAGTCCGGAGATGAACGCTGGAAAGTCTAGCATGATACTAAGAACAATCTGGCAAAGAGTGAGTGAACCGGGAATGCATATATACTGGCCTGATTGGAGATAGAGTGCAGCTGGGGGCGACAGGTGAGGACAGTGAGACTGATTTGGAGGTGTGGCAGAGTGGAGAGTGAGACAGAGGCATAGCAGGCTGTGACAACTGGAGTTCTTGAACCTTTCAAAGAGTTGTTCCATGAACTTTTCCTCTTGTGCAAAATTCCTATTGCAATACCAGTGAGCAATGCTGCTTGAGAACAGAGTTTTTCCACCCTTAAATTAATCAAGAATCACCTACAAACAACTGTGACTGATGAGCGCCTGAGTGACCTGGGAGTGCTCAGTGTAGAGTCGTGGAGGGCAAAGTCCCTGGATATGGACAAGTTTATTAGACTATTTAGTAGTCAGCACAAAAACTACAGAATACAGTTGTTTTGAGGCAGAGCATAGCCTACATGTGTGATGGTGCAGGTAACACACATGAATAGGAGGGAAGAAAACTTATTAAATGACTGTCTTGTAAAATGTTTTTAATTCTATGTAACTGTAAGTAAATTTGGTTGTGGGGCAGGTTATTACACTTGTTTAAATCCTACCCTGATTCATTCTTGATTTTGGGGACATATGTGTGTAATACACACCCCCGGAAACTCAATGTGGTCTAATTACTTGTTGTTATTTGGTTACATATTTCTGTAGGGAGTTGTAATCGGGAGTTTTCAGGATAAAAAGAACAAAACAAACTGAACTGAACTTTACACTAATGCACTACTTGTAGCTACTAATTCAATTGTCAACAGAATTACACCCTTTGACATTTTAAAGATAAATGCTTAAATCACTTTACCTTAAAGCTTGGACTTCAGTCACCTCAATGTGCGCTTTAGCTGCTATGAGCTAACTAGTTTGCTATTAATGTGACAGTGAACTTGTTGCAAAAAATTAAATTTCCTTGCCAGAAATGTCTGCCAGCTTGGAAACAGTTGCCATCTTGAATTTTCGAGTGGATAATGTGTTCCATCAAAAGTAATACCCAAGGACGATTTGTGCCAAGTTTGGTACTTGTATCCACATTTGAAAAATTCCAGTTAAATGATTCCAGTTGTCTGCTCAGCTATTAACTCTACAGCATATTAATGCAGCTCTAAGTATGAGTCAAATTTTATCAATAGATAAATATTTCACATAAAAAAAAATCACCAATCATCAAAAAAGCACCTGGTCATGTTGGTGAGACTCCAATCCTTTTTTGTAAAGGTGTGACGTAGAGTATCATTAGCACACAGCAGATAGGGCTCACGCTCACTTTCTCTTCACTTGATGCAGTCTGCACTAATGTTAGCCAACATTAAATCAATATGCGATGGATTGTAATGGCTTGAATCTATTAACAAGACAACAAAAAAGTACCCAGCTCCCTTCTTGCACTCTCCTCAGTTCAATTTAGAAACCATGTGCAACCCTCCAACTGGATGGTCTGAGCTTGATTAACCAAGTATTAAATGGAAATTATTTGAGCTAATGGTCCATCAGTAGCACCTAGACATACTGCTCCCCCCCAAACACACACAAACACACACACACACACACACATACACACACACTTCTTCTGCTCTGTGATGGACAGGGGAGCACAGTCCAATTAAAACGGGGAAGAGACAGTGGGGGGGGGGGTAATAAGTTTACTATATTAAACATTTATTTCCTTAAGACCATCTCTTACAATAAAGACATTATTGGATTTAATTTAACAGTAATTTCATGGACAAAGAGAAAGAAAGAAATCACAGTGAACCGAGACATCTGAAGTGAAAGGCCGATTTAAAGAGATCGGACAACTTAATTACATCTTTCCCTGTTTCTGTAATTTAAATTATTTCCAACTCTGCAAATAGTTTGACTTTAATATTACTTTAATTCTAAAAACTGCAACTGTAAATACTAATAACAACTAAAATAATAACACTACAGTGGTGGGTCATATAAGGTTGATTAGCAGTATTTATCAACCCCTCTGACTGAACTGAAGCGAACAGTTAAAGACTCAAGATCTCTCCTCACATGCAAAGTATTTTTCTGACAATAACATTGTGTCAATAATTGATTCCATTACATTATATTTATTTGGCCAAACTGACTTAAAATACCTGCATGGAAAACACAAAGGAACAGGAGCTAGATGTCATCAAAAAAGTTTATCATTTTTAACTAAAAGCATATTCAGTGCTATAGTACCAGTGCTTACAGATATTTTGTGTGTGTGTGTGTGTGTGTGTGTGTGTGCGCGCGTGCTGATTTAATGTATTTGTGGGGTCTGAAAACTTGTAGTGTTCGTGTTAAAACTAGGTTCAGGTTTTGTGATGGATAAAGTCAGGGTAAGGGACTAGAGAAGTCATTATGTCAATGATTGTCCTCACAGTTTATGCAAGACAAGAATGTGTGTGTGTTTGTGTGTGTGTCTGTGTGTGTGTGTGTGTGTGTGTCATTGGTATAGCAGTGGTAAATAGACTTGCACATATATAGCGCTTTTCTAGTCTTACTGACCACTCAAAGCACTGTAAAATACTTGCCACAGTCACCAGTTCACTCACACATACATACATCACACTCATACACTGATGGAACAGCCATCAGGGGCAATGTGGGGTTCAGTATCTTGCCGAAGAACACTTTGACATGCGGCCTGGAGGAGCCGGGGATCAGTATCATTGCTCCCCACTCCCTGCTGAGTTGCACTCAATGCTTTCTTGTGAAGAGCAATGAGGTCAGAGCGTAGACAGCAAACATTAACGCTGTGCATATTCTACATTTACATATTGATCCATTCTATGTGAGCCTGCTGACTGAGCTACTACTACTAGTACGACATCCTGTAACATGGGTTGAATAATATCCTCTGTCGCTCTGGGGAGCTTCATCAAGTCTTACTTTACCAGCCAGGCAGAGTCAAATGTAAAGATCAAAATGGTTCATGGGAAGTCATGGATCAGTATTCTTGGAGTATGAAAATTAGTTATCTGTGCTATTTTGACTTTTAACCATTTTATAGAAGTGTAATAATAAATAATTGGCGTGCCCCCATAAAATTAAGTGTGTTTTGGAGCATGTTTGACAGCTGTTTGAGCCTATAACAGTCAACTGTTGTGGTAGCTAAGCACCACACAAGCTTCTGATATTTCATAAAATTGTCCGGTCTATAGCAGCCTAGGGGTAATGTAATGGTACATCCATGATTTTTAAAGCTCCATACAGTCTAAAGATGTCCATGTGTTGTTTGATTATAAAGCAGGTCTAGGTTCTATATTAATACTGTGAAAGTATCAAAGCCTCAGTCCACAGAGAAGTCCAGCCTGTATTCAGAAACTGAGCCTTAAAACCAGCCGTCAGGACTTCTGGAACTTTGTGATGTCACAACAAAGCAGTCACCAAGCCCCGCCCACCTGGACCCACCATCCAAACCTTGCAGGATTTGGTTTCTCTGAGTGTTTACCTAACATCTGCTATATTTTATTGGATCACTCAGAAAACAGTCAGCCAATCAGAAGAGAGGCTCAGAGCCTCCTCTCTTCTGATTGGCTCACTGACCTGTTGTTACTAGAGCTCCAGAGAGAAGCCTGAGAGAGGAGACGTAAAACTACACTGAGATGGTTTTTGGTTCTTAAAACCACAAATATATCTTCTTATGGATCAACACTTCAAATGAAACACAAGAGAGGAGGAAAATTCCAGTCTATGTTCAGACTAAGAGACTTAGAATAGCACTGTGTCCAAAGTCTATATAGAAAAGTTTAATCTGGCTCAATTTTTTGCCACAGCACAATACAATGTCAAATACATGCAAGCACAGATTCATCATGGGGTAATTCCACTGTTTACTATGGGATATTATTGTGACCACAACAACTCTCCAGAGACAAGTTGTGTTTTGTTTTCTAACAGTCTACTAACAGTCATTATGAACATGTTGACCAAACAGACTGTTTCATTACAACCAGTTCAGGCATAGGGCTACCATGGTAACCAGTGTACTCGACCATTAAACAGCCCTACAATAAAGAGGAGCGATCAGAGTAAACTGAGTGTTGCAACAGAAACAGTTTACAGCGGTTCTTTATCAATTTGACTCATACTGAGACATATGCTCTTAATGTGCCTTGTAATGTGATGGGGCCCAGTCATCAATCAACTCACCTCCAGAAAACAAGGCAAACACACACATCATGGGATGTAATCTCACTGCATATATTATAACAAACAGCATCACTACCTTATCATCTTTAAGTCATATAAAAGTTAGCGTTTAAATGAAAAAAGCTGTTCCTGCAACTACTGGGCAAAGAAAAAGTGGTGTTGTATCCCAGTTCAGCTTTATTAAAGAAAACTGTCATTTTTCATGAATACAGAATTGAATACAGAATTCAGGATTGTGCTTTATGTTAATGTGCAGAACAAATTGTACTTGAATAAACTGACTGAATGGCTGAATCGTAGTAGTGGTAGTTTTTTTTTTTTTTGAGTTAGAATGGAGTTAACAAGGAGGCCCATACTCATGCACAACATATCTTAAATTCATTGTGATTTATTGATTGTAATAGTTGTAATGTAACATAAAAATATACAAAAAACACAATACAAACCACATATATTCAACAGCCTGAGTGAAACTGAATGAAAGCGCTCATAAACCACTCGATTTCTTTCCCTTTATTTCTCAGCGTTTATTCCCTGGTTCCCAGGATCAATCTTTTCTTTGCAGTGATAAATTTAGTACATATTCTCCATAAAGTTCCATAACTGGCATCCATTCAATCTTGTTTCATGAAAGTGAGCTCGTCTTCCTCCTAACCATCGTCACGCTCCCTCGCACTCTCACACCTGTTCAGAGATCCACAGGGGCAAGACGCTCAGCGTGGATAAACAGAGAGATGCAAAAATCAAACCATTTCAATCATAAATTTCTTTGTAGAAATATGCTGCTGTAAAAGCAAATGCATGTTTTGCCCTTCCGCAGGGCCACTGGCCCAGAAACTCTGCTCCATTGAAAACTGGCTGTTGTGATGGATTTCTAAAATTAGAAAAGTCGGGATTCTTGATGAAAACTGACAAGTATGTTTTTTTTTCTTTTGTAAAACTGATGCATATTTTGAAAACAAAAGACTTCATGAATGCAGTAGTAATTTAGTCCAACATGTAATTTCACAATTTCACATTTATCAAGATAATTGTATGTCAGCTTAACATCAGCTACTGGCTTTAAATTGACCTCCGTTATTTTGAATCTTTTGGATTATATTATGCTACTTTATTTATTTAATTTTCTTTCATATTATACATTTTTTTAATTTAAATTTTACTGATATCTCTCATGTTCCCTGAAAGGGAAGTAAAAGCAAATGTTTCAGAACTGTGTGCATGCAGTAGTGGTGTACTTCAGCCTCTTGTGGACAAAATGAGTATTTCAAAAACCAGTCGTGACAAAACAAAAAATCACTTGCCTCTCAAGGTTTTCACAGATGAAAAAAAAAAGAGCCTGGCCAGGGCATCCACTGACTTGCCAATGCAGTATTATCATTTAATAAATAATAAATGTCAATTTCAGTGTCAATATATCAAATTTCATGGCAATCTATCCAATAATTTTGGAGATATTTAATTTAAAAAACCAAAGTGGTGATAGAGGTAATGTTGCAGGATCACCAAAGTGTGCAGGTTTCACCCTCTGGGAGCCATGAATGTACAGTACATACATAATTATATATATTTCAGTGGATAAGTGAAAACTTTGATCTGTTGGTGGCGCTGGAGGAGAGTCAGAAGATCACTAATGTCATTACAGTTCATGCTCTGGAGATTATAAATGCCTAACTGTTGTTTCCAGTCAAAATTGACAGTAAATAAATATCATTTATGAATTTTGTACTAGTAGTAAATACCACGGAAAATATACTGTGCTATTTATCACAGACCAGTTAGTATCTGAGTGTAGGTAGGACATTTATTTTGAAACCCATCAAATATTTAAACAGTGGTACAAAACAGCAGCAAGTAACAATAACAGGATCACTAAAAACTAATGCATCAGGGTTCACAATTAGTAATTAACCACTTGGTGAGTGTTGTGTATGTGCTCATGCATATGACTGACAGTATGTGATGGTATTTGCATTGTGCTTTGTAAATGTGTGTGTTGTATACCGGGCATTTTGCAGGTTGGCCGACTCACCTTGGGGCCGATATGATTTTTTTTCTTTCTTTCTTTTTTTTTTTTTAAAAACACCCCTCCACACAAACACACACATACACAAATATCCACCACACCTCCCTCTCTGTCCTCTCTGTGTCCCGTGTCAAACGCCGCTCAGAGGGACACACCTGTGGACGAAGGAGGGAGACGTTCAAAATGGACACACAGCAACATCAAACACGGAAGAAGGGAGGTGTGGAGAAGTTGTGAGCGTGAAATCCCACATATGTTTGCTTCAGGGGCCACAACAGCCTCAACTTCTACGGTGTCTTTCGGTGCCGTCGTGCAGCAACAGGTGGAAGGAGGAGATGCAGGAGAGTGACAGGGAAGCCGAAGGAGCACGGTGAGCAGGAGGAGAGTATAGTCCAAGTGGAAGCAGGAGGTAGCACGCAGGTAAAAACGGACACTCAGGGAGTAACGTTAGGCTGTGTGTGCCGACATGTTGATGATGATGCTGAGTAATGTTAATTCCTTAAAGTGAGACCATCAGTCAATCAATTGCCAATTGCATATATCATATCATATCTTATCATTAACATTCTGAAACTGAGGGTTCCCTTGATAAAGACGCGCAAAAAGGCTGTAAAATAGGTTACATCTATAGCTCTACTGTGCTAAAATGTATTCCTTATAATCAATTGACCTAGTACAGGGAAAAAGTTGTTATTTTCAACAACAGGCAACAAAGTTGTCCTATGTTTACTTTCAGGAATGTGGTAATTATTATTATATAAATTGTGTTGATTACTGTTATTACTATCGATGGGATTATATGTAGTCACTAAAATCTTTTCCTCACCTACAGTGTGTTTCATGTTGTTTGTTGCTGTGCTGTGATGTGCATCTCTTACACAGGTCTGTTACTCCTCTGAACATTAATATTATATGAAAAGTTATTATCTATTGACAGTATAAGCCCCATATGCAATAGCCATCATAAATATTTTGATACCTGAAATCTGTATGAATTGAACAGTTATTGTGCAGTGAAGTAGGATGGAACAGCTCTATGCATGCATAACTGCATGGATAAACAACTATTTGGCCATTACCATTATACTGTTTAATTTGTACAGGGTTTTGCACATCAAATAATATTAAACGGTTGATACTTCTAGCAGAGCTTTTTCTGTGCCAGTTCCTGGTACTTCTACTCGAGTATGCGTATTGTGTACTCCACAGACACATGATCGCCAGGGAGTCAGTGAAGAGTGAGTGAGTATACTGGTACACTTGCATTGCTACACTTGTCCGTAGCACAAAAAAACACAGCTGTAGTAAAGTACGCATATTTAAAAGGACTGCAAAGGAGGTGTGGTGGGTGGTGCTCCACCAATTGAGAGGGGGCCGGTCCAGGCCCCCTCTCAATTGCCTCAAAATTGCCAGAGCCGATTTTTTTTGTTCCAGTCCAGCCCTGCCAGAGAGGTGCCATAATGACCCAATCCCAAAACTATACTGTCTTTTTTCTTGTAATGCTAACATTAGGGTTTGTTCCTTTCATGCTTGTTTGTTTAACGTTTTTTTGGCCGTTGTTTGCAGTTTTTTTGCTTCCGGACGTCCCCTGATAACCATGGCAACCCAGTATTTAATGTCACAACACTATGAACTTTAGGTAAAGCCCTCAGGCAAAGTCTACAGAAATGCAGCCGTACGGACAGTGTGCATAAAGCGTCTGCTGGAGAGCCCTCATGCCCTCGATGGTTATACACTGGGACAGAACTAAGACCTCACAAACTTCCCGGGAACACGTCTCCAAGTCTGTGAGTCTGTGAGGGGGGAACATTGGGATTGGGCCAATTAGTCAGCCGAGGCTGTCTTTTTCCTGCCCTGCTCTCTCCTTCTATCCGCTTCCTTCACTGCTTCCACCCGCAAGACGCGACTGACTCCTCTATTCAGCAGTTCCTTGTTTTTCAAAAGACGCTCCCAGGTGCAAGAAATGAATAGTGAGTCGCCCAGCAGCAGGAAATCATAAAAGGTCAGGAAAAAAAAACACACTCACAGCAGGAAAACACAAAATATAAAACATGCAATAAATAAAACCACTGCACACGAGGTATGAAACGTGAAAAACAGATTAATAATAATAATAGTAATAAACACATCCATCACCTGTGTGACACTGTGTGTTTTTTTTTTTTGTTCCTTTTTAGCAGGCAGTCAGAGGGGCAGAGGGGTGTCAGGAGCCAGCCTGATTTCACTTTCTCCTGATTCCTGATTACTGACTCCTGATTATTCCTGATGAGTGGCTGGATGTCAGTTCTCTCTCTCTCTCTCTCTCTCTCTCTCTCCTCCCAGCTAACAGGATGCGGACGAAGACCAATGAAGAAGCAGCATGGGACACACCTGGGCCGGGTTATAAGGCTTATAAGGCAGAGCAGCAGCAGTCAGAAGGTAGCAGATCTTCTCACTACACACACACAGCTGCATTGTGGGGTTTTGGGAGCGGTTTTCCCTTTTGTTTTGCAGCACAACATCCATGCAGTGCATTTTCACTCACCTCACTCCCTACACCACTGACTTTACAGTCTAGGAGCCGGGCTGTAACACGGTATAGGAAAACCAAGGTAAGAATGTATTTTCAGATTAGCCTTTTCTCCATAGTCTCTACAATATGATTCTTTCCTTACCATTACAATGTTTTCCATCCAGCCTTCTTGGTCTGGATCTTTGGGGACAGCTACAACCTCATCACAGCAGTGAAGGAGAACCTGCACCACCTCCACCTGCAGCAGCGCTCAGAGATGCAGGTGGAAGGCTGGTGCCATTGACGGGGCTCACGGGTGTGTGAACAGTGTTACGGCCTCATGTGTTCATTGTTTAAGTGGCAGCCTTGTACATCAGCCTCACATGAGGTTTGACACTCCCAGGTTAATTTAACTGGATGAAGTTCATTTCACCACCAGGGAAATTATATTTTAAACGGTTGTGCTGAGTCCATTAAAGCCCGACTTCAGCAGCAGTGAAATGTTCATGTGTGAGGAAGGAAATACACATTTGGGTAGTTGGGACTTGGTGCCTGTCTGTCTGCATGCAGTGCCCTCTTCCTTTAACTTGCAAAGTTCCTCACTATCTTGCAATACCCTTACCTTAGCAACCAATACAGTCTGGGGGCCCCTCCCGGCCCCCTGGTAAGTTGACCCTACGTGTTACACTGTAATGCCTCTAGAGGAAATTACCTTCTTGTTTCTACACCTTTTGATCACCTTGTTATCCTGTCTGGTCACATGTCTGTAACCCTACCACCCCACCCCACCCTTTTCCTCAACTGTACAACTGTCCCCCTGCCCTTCACTCTGGGTCAGTCTATTGCCTCAGACCCGCTCTGTGTCAGTAGGCTCACCGTATTCTGGAATATCAATAAACTCACACCACTACAGCAAACTTGGAACTCAGGACTTGAGTGTATTTTATTCAACATGTGACAGTTTGTTCTCTGAAGTTGAGTCTAAATGGATTCTTTTTATCCCCACTGTAGCTGAAACATATTTTACATTCAAATACTGTGTGAAAGGGACAAAAAGGCAAACGGACAGTGACCTAAGTAAACCCAGAAGCTGTTCACATGAGCAGACCTCAGATCAGCTTCTTCCTCCAAAGTGTGAGTCTGCTTCATATAAACTGTGTCACACTGAAGGTCTCATGATGAATAGTGGCTCCTGGACTTCTTGCACCTTACCTCCATTTCTGATGAACTGCTGCAACAGCTGTTTCAACCCTGCATTACAGCCGACCTACAGACTGTTGCACTGTGCTCACTTTAAATGTCCTTAACCCTGCAGGCTACAGCCTTTACTCACGGTGTGCAGACTGCTGCACCGAGTGCTGTGAACTATATATGAAGTATTAATCTTTATATTGTGGTTTCTAGTGTCTAATGTTTCTATTGTTAAAAAACATATATGTTGCTCTGGAGATTCATCTACCTCCATTATGCAAACTTCTCTTGTGACAGTTACATTGACCTTTACTTTCATCCACAGCTGATTTTTTTTAATTTATTTTTTTTATTAAATTAGTTTATTACATTCTTTTACACACCTTGTCTGGTGTTGATCAATAATATAATTCTTGAAATCAATGCAGTTTTTAATGTGCAGTTAAGGTGTTTATGAAGCTCTTGCTCTAAGTTTATTGTTTTTATGGCGCATATCTGCTGTAAATTTTAACAATAGCGACATGCACAGTATCGTCACACCAGAACACACTGATGGAGGGTTTACCACAATTTGTCATTTATTACAAAGCTATTTCTGTGAGCTCTTAACTAACAGCATAAATAATAGAATTGTTTAGTAAATGTCGCTGCTCCTGAACATTGACAGTGAAGGATAGAAGAAGAGTTTCGACTTTCCTTGTGTGTTTTATGTACATATAAGTTTTAATGACACTGGAAACACTAATTCACCAAAGTGTCCTGTTAGATTATGGGAAATCGTCAATTTGGAAAAACCAGGCAAGAGTGTTCTGTAGTTAATGGAAAACTATAATCGCAAATTGCAAAGGCACATTAAGCATTTTTCAATTACAGTAGCTATAAATGATTAAAACAGATGTATATGAGCTGTAGGCCTACAACGCTGACATTTTAACAAGTCTCCAGCAAATGACAAGACTCGGTCTAAACCTCGTACATATCTGGACCTCTGGTCAAATCCTGATTTTTATATTTATAACTGCGACGTCGTCTGACAAAATCACCAAACGCATACATTAAAGACAAAGACTGAGCTGTGAGTTCAGCTGGATTCACTGTAACATGATCAGAGAAAAAGTTAGAAGAGACGACCTGTCTTTTGAGGGAGAGAGAGAGAGAGAGGAGAGAGAGAGAGAGAGAGAGAGCCAAACAAAGCGGTAATGATACATGTAATGAAAGTAGTTTGTAGTGTATTTTACTGTGTGGGCTTGTGTGCTTTCTTTGTGTGTGTAACAGCAGATGGCCTGTTACAACTGGTCTGGCTTGTTAATGCATCACAGGCGGTGTCACAGTCGCGGTCATGTCACATTTGTGTTGCATTATTCACTTTACGTTCACGCGAGCCTCTTTACTAAATAATCTTGTTGAATTTTACTTTCCTTACATTTCACGTTTTTTTATCGCGAGTCGAGCTTTTTTATCTCCAATGTGTGTCAGTGTTTGACAGTTGGTGCTGAGATACATTTGACTACCTTTTCCACACCAGTAAAGTAACAAGTAATTTAGGCTGTGGTTTTTGCAGAATGTTTATTTTGGGCGTGAGGGTGGGACATTTAACTGGTTAGAGCACCCACAGACAATCATACATAATTTGGCGCCTATGCACTCTGACAAAGCGCAATAAAAAGACTTTTCAAAACTGCTTCACTTGTCTTAGTGTTGGAACAGCCGCAGTTGGCACTGAAATCAGTGTTTGAGTGAGAGAGGACAGACGGAAGGTTGGTGATTTTACAGCAACCTGATCAAAGAGGAAGAGACGCTTCTCTCTGAATTCCCTACAGCCTTGAACTTTCTGATTGAGCCTGATCTGATCTGTTCAGAAAATTTAAGATGGAGCGGGAGAGAGAGATGAACGGAGTCCAAAGTTCCTTCTTTTTACAGAGCTGTACTTTTCTTCAGGAGGAACTTCTGATTACGTAACACACCAGTATATCAGCGAAGTAGAGCCCCGGCACAATTAGCCCTCCTGTGGAATCAGTCACCATGGTGCTAATGCGTCACACAGCCATCTGACTGTCTCACTGCTATTTTTAATTAGAAATAAGAGAAAAACCCACTCAGAGCTCATGTGGTTTCCCTTCTGCACGTTACAGAGGACAAGGTGACGCTGGGAGATTTCTTTGGGAACTTGAAGGTCTGCTTGTGCCTGTTTAGCAGAGATAGTGGTGAAGTCCAGAAACCCATCTCACTGCTATCTCTGCCCGAGACACACACACAGACACACGCACGGACACACGCACGGACAAACACACGCACGGACAAACACAATGACGGGTTGTTGGAGGCAGCATTTACACACGATGGACAGGCTGGCCTGGACACACTGTGAGATGGGGCGGGTCACTGGAAATAAAAATGAATGAGGGCAAAGGAAAATTGAAAACTGAGAGAAATGGTGGAGGGAGGCAGGAAGGCAGAGTGGTGTGTGTGTGTGTGTGCGTGTGTGTGTGTGTGTGTGTGTGATAAGAGGAGCTGTACAGTAAAGGCTGTTGAATTGACCTGTGTGAGGGCAGAGGAAGGTCTGGAGCAGAGGTTTTACAAAGGAAAGAGCCAAAAGCATTGAGGTTGAGCGGCAGCCTCACGAATAAGGAAAACCCAGAGTGGGGAGAGTGCAATATGTTGGAGGAGGGATATTATTAAGTGTAGAGGTAGCATGAAAAATAAAACGGCAGAGGATGAGGACGTTGTATGCAGAAAAGAGTCCGGGCATGATGAAGCATGTCTTATGGATTGATTAAAAGAGCTGTGGTGGATATGGTTGACATCACTCAGTTATTAGAGAGGAAAATTACTTGGTATATACAAAATATCAAAGCTCAGTTTTGTACAGAAAGTTTCCAAAATCTACAGGAATAATGTCAGCAGAGCTAATACTTTACTGACTACCACTGACCGCAGTCTATCAGCATCTTATATCTTCAGTGTTCCTCTCTGAAAAAGGTTGCAAAGACCCTCTGATGAAAATCAAGTGTTTAACCTTGTTAACATCCATATGATGTTTTTATGTAATACAAGGCATACAGTCAGGTCCAAATGTATTTGGACAGTGACATGTTATTTAAAATTGTGTCTCTTTATACCACCACAGTAGATTTGAAATGAAGCCAATAGGTGATTTGAGTGTAGTCTTCCAGCTTTCATTCAAGGTGTTTAACAGAAATATTGCATTAACTGTTGAGGAATAACAACTACTTTTATACATACTCTCCTGTTTTCAGAGACTTGAAAGTAATTAGACAAACAGACAAAATTCTAATTATAAGCATAATTTTGAATATTTGGAGAAAAATCCTTTGCAGGCAACGACTGCCTGAAGTCTGTCACCCATGGACTTCACCAAACGCTGAGTTTCCTCGCTTGAGATGCTTTGCCAGGCCTTTACTGCAGCTTCCTTCAGTTGCTGCTGTTTGTGGGTCTTTCTGCCTTCAATTTTGTCTTAAGTAAGTGAAACACATTTTCAATTGGGTTGAGATCAGTTGACTGACTTGGCCATTGAAGAATATTCCATTTATTTGCCTTGAGAAGCTCTGTGGTTGCTTTTGCAGCGTGTTTTGAGTCTTTATCCATCTGCACTGTGAAGCACTGTCCCATTAGTTTTGCAGCATTTGTCTGAATGTGAGCAGATAGTAGCTCTATACACTTCAGACTTCATTCTGCTACTTCTATCAGCAGTCACATCATCAATAAACACCAGTGAGCCAGTTCCATTGGCAGCCATACACGCCCATGCCATAGCACTACCTCTACCGTGTCTGACAGATGATGTGGCATGCTTCACATCATGAGCCATTCTTTTCCTGTGCCACGCTTTTCTCCTCCCATCATTCTGGTAAGTTCATCTTTGTTTCATCTGTTCAAAGAACCTTGTTTCTTTTTCAGTTTTCTGACAAAGTCTAATCTGGCCCTCTGTTCTTCAGTCTTAACAGTGGTTTGCATCTTGTTGTAAACCCTCTGGATTCATGAAGGTGTCTCTTGATTGCAGACTTTGACAGTGACACGCCTAGAGACATACCTCGCCCAAAGTATTCTTGATTTCAGTAGATGTTACAAAGGGGTTTTTCTTCACCAAGGAAAGAAATCTGCGATCACCCACTTGAGATGTCTTCTGAGGTCTGTGTTGGTGAGTTTGCCAGTGCATTCCTGGTTTTGAAGAAACTGTTGATTTGGGCACTCCAACAGTTTCTGCTGTTATTCTGAGAGGTGTGTTTTGTTTTTCAGCCTAATGATGGCCTCCTTCACTTGCAGTGAAACCTCTTTGCTGCATGCTGAGAATTCCAGGGACCAACTACCAAATGCAAATTCAGCACTTGTAATGATCTGTGCCGCTGTGGTTATGAGTAAACTGAGATGATATGCACTCTGCCAGGTGAGCTATCAGAGCGCTGCACTATGACTTCTCCTGAGGAAGGTGAGCATAGGTGCATTTTCTCACACAGAGCTCATCAGTTACTGCTCACTGATAACTTCTCCACTCCACCTGTACCTGTAACTGGTTGGTTTTAGTTGAACTTTCATTAGTCACGTATTATACAGGATGAGCGGTGACACTATTGCAGAGCTGCTCCGCTGCTGAGAAGAAGACGGCACTTGTTTTCCTTCTTTCTGTACTCTGACCTTCATTTCGACAATCGATTGCTCCGGGCTGCTTGTATAGTCTGTGCACGTACCACTGTTACCATGGTAACAATCAATGACATCTGTGCTGACCAGAAGCACCCAACAACAAAAACCAGGAAATCATGGCTCCTAATTTGTAGTTTGCTAACAACAGAGAAAAACCAGGAGGGAAAGTTTTTAGAGACTGCAGAGTTTTTATTTATTGTTTCACTCGTTGCTGCATTTTCCAAGTAAAACGTCCTTGTAACTGTTGAATTCTTCCAACATGTTCTGCTGGGGTGAATGGAGCTTAGTGGTTGGATGTTCCTCCAACCTCGGTCAGCCATTTTTTTTATTTTGAAAAAAGTCTTAATGTACCCAGAATTCATTGTACCACAGTCTGTCTTAAAATTGTCTAGAACTAAACTGCTCTGTGCAACAGATGAATTTAGACAGCTGACTATTTGTTATACCTAAGCCCCTGTAACAGTCTATCTACCCCAGAAGGTTAGGGTTAGCGACTGAGACAGCGATCTAACCTAGTTGCTGTGTTTTTGTAGAGCCAGCCCTCACAGCCTGCACGCTGTTATTGGCTGGAGGCTACCCATCGACTGCCTAAAGGTCGATCCCCAGAAATGTCCTGAACACAGCAAAATAAGAGGATAATAAGAAAAAATACAGGCAGGAGGCAGCATATGTATTGATAGATACATTGCCAGTGGGCCATGTGTAATGAAAATCCTGCACAGTAAACCTTTAATAGTCATATTAGCAACTGTTAATGTGAATGTGGATGGTAAAAAATTGATTCGCACTTAATAAATAATCTTGTATTTGGATGTAACAGGTGCAGCAGCCCTCATTTAAATTAAATAAAAATGTGGTTTTTAACATTATTTTTTCAGCCTTTCCTCTTTCACTATGATTGACTGTCACACTAAGCAGCTGTTCATGTTTTTGGTTGTTGAGACATTTCCTACGGTCAGACTCCACAGGACCCTTCTCTACACGGGTTCACATCATTTACCTTTTGGCTGCAGGAAGTACAGAAACAAAAAAAAGAGCCCGGAATGAAAGGTAGACCTACATACATATACACAAAACCCCCTCACAGCACACTGATTTATCTGAGTCCACTGTGTGCAGAATCAATCAGATAAGGGCTGAAGAAATTCCATCACGCTCTGAGCTATGAAGTGTTGATGTGAAGTTAAAATACTGTGAGGCAATGAGGCCACGCTGTGGATCTCTGTCCTCCGGGGCTAAGCTTTGGCTCGCTTCAAGAGCTATCATGTTGTGCCCGATGAAGGAGAAATAATGCCTTTACTTCCACTTCCTGTCCTGGCAGCGTCTCGTAGCTCTGTCAGTCTCCTCTTCCCCGTCCTGCAGCCATTCCCATTCCCCTGCCAGAGGGCGGACAGGGGGGCTAAAAGCCTCTTCACATGAGGAGATAATACCCCTTCTAATTGGCTATCGCGCTGGGAACGAGCCTCACCGCTCCCCCTGTTGCCTCTTGTTGACTGTTCCTTGGCCAGCTCCCACAGATTATTATAGATGACAGATGCCGCCATCTTATGGGACATGGCAGGATTATCTTATTGTGACAGGCGGAGCGTGGAGAGGCTGTCTGAAAATGGTTTGAAACAGAGCAGAACAAACAAAGAAACAGGCCTGCACCGACAATCGTGCAAGTTCATACAGTATACATGCACAGATACACTCACTGAATGTTAATAAAGAACTTGCTCGTTATAACAAAGCAATAAAAGCCACCACCACCAGAATTACGACTACAAGTGGCCATTGGTGGATCAAAGCCTATGGGACAAATCATTTGAGACTGAGAATTTAACTCCAATTCATCAACTTCATAAAGTTTAGAGGCAAATTTAAAATAAAGATGATTTCTTTGGAGTGTAACTCTCTGACAGTTTATGAAAATGCAGGTGGAGACGTGATATTGATGCTAAGCATCATCTAATAAAATCTGACATCGTTTGGGGCCATTTGAAAACAGACCAGAATTTGGCTGTTGTTGTCTTATTTTGTGCATCGTTGCCAAGAAACTGCAAAGATTAAGAGGACTCCTATGGGAGAATTGTGTTAGACAGCGCTTTCCAACAGCATTATCAGTTTTCCATCCCTTGAATAGAGTTCAGAGACTTGTATACAACAACTAAATAAACTGAATAAAGTTTAATGATAATTATATATAAATAGAGTGAAAAAAGATTAACAATAGATATTTTCATCTTGTTTATGAACAAGACTTAAATAAATCTCCAAACTGACATTTTGATTTGAGTGGGTTTCTAGAAGAGAGGTCATGGAGTATCCAAAAATTAATCAGACCAGTGTTTTTTCAAACTTTTTCCGACCAAAGACCACCACCAAAATAAAATCATGGACCGCCTAACTCCCCAAAACAAAGCGGGCTACTATGTCAGTACTATTGTGGCAAGCTCACACAGAAGGGTGTCAGTGTTTTTTCTTTCTTTGTTGGGGGCATTTGATGTATGAACTCATTAGATAGGTCAGTGAAGAGAGACAGGAAATGCAGGGATGGACTCTTTGCAGCATGTCAAGAGTCCTGCCGGCCGGGAGTCAAACCGAGCACTCGCTACTACAGGGCACTAACGCCCATGTGATATGCACCCTAACCACTTGGCTATCGGGTCACCCTAAGCTTGGAAGGCGTTTTGATTATCAGCAGCCTCACACATTGCACAGCAACAAGTCCTGCTATTTAATTAGCATCAAAATTATCACATGCAAACACACTGAACACTGGTCAGATTTCATCTAACGCAACATGAATCTCAGTCGTTTCACATATGACACATATCACTCAGACAGTTTGAGAAACATCACATTTAAAACATGATATTTTAACAAATCCAAGTAGAAAACTTTGGTTTCATGGAGGCATTAGAGGAAAACTCATTCCGGATTCATCCTCAGGTAGAGTTCAAGGTCTGAACATAATCCATTCACTGTAAGATCTGCATGTTTGACTCCTCAGTCTGTAACTTTGTATATCGTTTATTTATTTCCTCTCACTGGTTACCCTGGTGCCCCCTTACATTGAGGTTGCATTACACATAGAACTCAATTAGAGGAGAGAGCTGCTCCTGGTGACGAGAGTCTAGGAAAATTCTTAGACTTCTGATGTTTTCTGACCATTTCCCCTCTGAGTTTCTGAAAAGTTATTCACAAAGCATCTAAGCCCTGAAGGGAGCTCCTCAGGTGAAGGACTGTTAAGAGGCTTAGGAGTTTCTGAAGCAGAAAGACAAAGCGGCAGCAGAAATATTCTCCAAACGCTGAATGACAGTGATGAAACGCTACAGATTAGATCATGCAGGGATAATGTTTGTGGTTGATCTCATTAGAGATGCTCTCACATCTCCCACCCAATACACTAACGCTATAATGTCTGAGAGTGATCACTACGCCACGATATTCTGCAGCTGGAGAAATGCAACAGTGCAGCAGTGATGCTGTGGGTCTTTCCATGTCCACTAGCTGTCCACATGCAAACTATGTCTCCTTACACCTGACCTCCATCCAGACAATTGGCCTAAACAGTAGGCTAGTATAGAATTATTATGCATGGAAATACAATTTTAAGTATCTAGTTTGAATATATCCCTCGAAATAGCCCACACTGTCATGTATTGAAAATTATTCAGGTTATATCCACTTGCTTTGAATTAAATTCTGCTGATTTATTTTCTCACCTGAGCCGGGGTATTGGCCAACTGAAGAGGCAGTTTCATGTGTTACATGGGAAGTGCAGCTGACACGAGATAAGGTCTGTAAAGTCCGAGTGTATGTGCTCCGTGTACCCCTGTATGTAGCCACATACTACTCTCTTGACATTGCGTCCTTAAAATAACGACACTGACTTCAGACCAACACGCCCGTGGTGTATTTGCTATTTAAACTACGTGAGTGCTGGACGGGAAAATGACTGCGTCGCTCTGAAACTGGCAAAGACACCTGGGTCACGGTTTGTGCTGCTTTGCACTGGCTGTAACATAGAGCCCCAAGTGTTCGTTTTCTAACCACCACTGTGAATGTCTGAATGATGTTTTCATTATGGGCGAGAACAACACAATCATTTGTATGTTATCAGTTAAAATAGGAAATGCGTTTGCTCATGATTTTAAGAAAAATCTATACATAGGTGCAATTCAAGAGGATGGATGGTTGGATGGATGAATGGATGGATGGATGGATGGAAAAAGTTAATTAAAAGCTTAATTCCCCAGTGTGTGACATCACTGCAACACCTCATCTGCTCCCATTGTAAGCTATGTTCCTCTAATATCATTCATGTTCCAATTCATCAGGTCTCATGATCACACACACACACATACACCCCCCCAACACACACACACAACACACACACACACTCTTCATCCTGACTGATCCATTTCAGTCCTGACTAGATGTCAGATCCCACAAAAGGTCAAAGACTGACCTTTACCTCCACTTTCAGGTACCACAAATCTCCACTGAACTGCTCAGCACATGAATGTGTGTGTGTGTGTGTGTGTGTGTGTGTGTGTGTGTGTGTGTGTGTGTGTGAGTGAGTGATCCAGCAGTTGGCCAGAATGAAGCTGGCAGGCTCATTATCATAGGACTCCTCTAAAACAGATATGGGAGGGATCTATTGGACTGAAATGATGGGACCTGAGTGGGCTTCTAATGGCCGTGGCGTTTGCCAGGCTGCCCCTGTAAGTGGATTTCTACTGCGATCTGCTGTTTGTTTATTGGAGTGCCTGTTGTTCTGGATGCACTCCATAGAGGATACAAATTGCATTATTCACGGCAGGCAGGCTGGTAATGGCAAGGATGAATGATGGCCCCTATTTCGCTCCTGACAGAGAAGGTCGAGAGAGGAGCTCTATACAATTACACACAAGTTTGTGTTCGATCAGCGGATAGTTACGGGTGAAGTGCTCACACACGCTGAAGGCGAAAAGGAATGGAGTTTAGGAAAAGGAGGGCTCTGAGTTTGACTCTCTTGGAGGGATTTCAGGGTATGAAGTGCAGCGTTACTAAATTAATTTGCCGTTGCCAAATTATATTCTGAAGTTAGATCTCAGGGGATATGTGCTGTTTTTCTGAGCCTGGCCATTGATTTTTCTTGCTAAGTCAATTTAGATTCTGCAAACAACAAGCCAACATAGCAAATTGATGTAAAAGGCATGATCTACAGTGCTTCTTTCTCCAGACTTTTTCTTGCTCCTCATTCTTCTTCATTACAGAGAACAAAGTAGACTGTGAGACGGATGATGGCCAAACCATTTCGATTTGGATTAGACTCGTGCTTCAGATTACCAATACAATAGACCAATAACTGCCAGTTATTAAATATCAGATAGCATTCAGTCAGAGCCATCCACTCTTGATATGACTGATGTTCTTCCTTCATCATACCGTATTTTCCTTTTTTTAATTAAATTGCTCAGTTGTGAAATATTGTCAGATTTAACATCTATAACCCTGATGGAGCCTTGAGTTTTCAGTTATTATGCACAAGGTGTCTGCAGAGTGAACCCCAGATGGTTAAGACACACACGAGTTTGACAGTGACACACATGCTGCAAAATGAAATGCTGTCCACGTTTCCAGGAAACACTGTGTCACGGTTAGGCTGTGTTTGTTTTCCTGTTTCCCCTGTCTGTCTGTGTGTCTGTGTGTCTGTCTGTCTGTCTGTGTGTGTGTGTTTGTGTTTGGGGGGGGGGCATGGGTGTGGCTTACTCCCTCTCCCTGGCTCCTGCTTCACCACCTCACCTCACCTCCAATCAACTCATCAAGCTCAACAGTATAAGAAGCCTGGCACTCCCTCCACTCATTGCCAGACTGTTCAGCCTATCTGAGTGGAACCCCGCCAGCCCTCAGCCTCTGTCCACCTGCTCCCCCCACGCCACATCCGCTCTCAACCCAGGCCGCCTGCCCTGCTCCGCTTCAGCCACCCAACCTCTACAACTATCTCTACAACCATTCTACCTACTACAATAAATCCACTACTTTTTGCTGCCCACTGATTAACTTTTTACTAATTATTACTGTGTTCATCAGTCTGTGTTCTGTAAGCCTCTCTGCCTCTCTGTGTCTTTATGATGTTTATGTCTTATCAAACTGATGACTGTGTTCCTTGTCACATCATCAGTGTAGCTTCATGTCTTTGGACACAAGCTCTTTGTTCCTGTTGGTTGTTGTTGTTTTTGGTTTCCTGCTCCTTTGCTGACTGCCGGTCTGTTGCAGACCATCATTTCTCCAACTTATACTTCATGGGTAACATATATGAGACGAAGTCAACTTCACAACGCGGCCGTAGCTTGTCTATTAGATTCACTGTATAGGTGCCAGCTGCTTAAATCATTCTGCACTATCATCAGCACTAGACCATAAATCTCAATATCTAAGAAAATTACCCCACACTTTTTATATTACACACTCTTCTTCTGGATTCAAATAATAATAATAACTTTATTTATATAGCACAGAGTTACAAAGTGCTGTATGAACGTTAAAACAAAACAAAGCAATAAAAGACAGAAGAGAGAAGTGTCAATTAACAAGGTGAGTACAACAGGGAGAATTAGAAATACCTGCATTAAACAATGAAATCAATAAAACAGACAAAAAATAAAACCAAAAGTAGAAACCAAAGATAAAAGCATTGAAATCAAGTTACAAGCTGCTTTATCCGAGTATGTTTCCAGTAGTGTTTTAAACTGGGGCCTGGTCTCCTCAGCCAGGACACTCCAGAGTCCAGGGGCTCTGACAGTAAACACACAGTCACCTTCGGTTTCTAGCCGAGACTTTGGGACAGATGACAAGATAGCGGTTTAGCACGAGGACGTCAGGCAGTGCTCATGCGGGGACAGAGACCGGACAGAGCCTTAAAAGTGATGAAAGTATTTTATCCTGAAAGAGACGGTGGCCAGTGTCAGGAGGAATAAGCAGGTGTCATGTGATCACATGTCTTAGAGCCAGTGAGGAGTCTTAGCTGCAGCATTTTGTATGAGTTGCAGGGAACAAGTAAACAGGTTCTATTTATCCACAGAACACCTTTCAGATTTGTAATTAAAGCAGCGGATTATATGAACTATGTTTAACTACAGTCAAACAAAACCGAGGGCTCTATTTTACACCTGGTGTAAAGCTAGCAAAGCGTCTTTGCTAGCTTCAGACTGACACAGTTGTCATTTTCCCATCCAGCGCCCACGTTGTTGAAATAGCAAATACACTGGCGTATATTTGAGCGTGCGTGGTTTTAGATTGAGGCGTGGTCAGGAGCGTTGTTGGCACTTTGCTATCTTGAGGCAGCGGAAAGTGATTGACCTACAAAGACCCGGGCTGAAGTCAGTGGCGAAGTATTTGATTTTAATAGTTCATTTTAACATAGGCAGTTAGCTGCACAGACACACACACAAACACAGACACACACACACACACACACACACACACACACACACACACACACCAGTGCAACTCCAACTGCACTGTTGTGTGTAGGTGCCACGCTGATAAAAACAAAATATGTGGATTGCTTTTTGGACTTGTAAATAAAACTTTCAGCCCTAATTCAATTTTCCCCAGGGAATGGGGGGGGGGGGCCCTGCCCCCTGCTGATTTGTTTCCTCTGCAGAGATCTGTTCTTACCTTGCAAATTCACTGCTATATTAGCAACCTGTGGTGGAAGTGCACCTGGCTTTCAAAGGGAATGAGAGATGGCACTCTGATTGGTTTATTGCATGTAATGCCCAAAACACTCCCATGATTATTTAAGAGACTAAGTGCAACATGCATCTGACACTGCAACTGTTTTTTATTTGTTGTTTTTTTCAGCTGTTAAACTAGCAAAAGTGGATTTGAACACACCCTGAATGCAGCTCTAAGAGTCTGCAGCCATGCTAGTGGGTAAGTGGGGCTGCATTTAGATACACCAGTCCTTAGAGCTACATTATCAGCATGTCAACGTGCTCACACTGACAGTGCTAATATGGTGATGATGCATTACTTTACCATGTCAGCACGTTAACAAAGTACAGCTAGGGCAGATGGGAATGCCGAAACTTACACAGGTTTCTTGTCATAATCTAAATACTGACAAAATGGAAATTTGACCTGATGACGGCATTAAATGAAAATTTAATTGATACAATTCATGCTGAGGGGAATATGAATGTCTGTGTAGTGGGTCTGAAATAGCCACATATAGTTTACTATGTTAATAGACACCCCCTCTTTTTCATTTTAATATTTGAACCCTTATTTGAACCCTAATGAACAGTTTTGCAGAAAGCATTACCTCTTTGCACCAGTAGAAGGTGCTCTAACACCAGTGGGTCCAGCGAACAGTCACTGCTCTGCTTTGCTCTGCGCATGTGCAGAGAGTAAACCTGCTGAACAGTAGTAGCATGAGCTAACAGCTCTCGTGTCGTGTGTTTGGATCCACAGGTATGTAAAATGTGTTAATTGTACAGTTTTGTTCAGTTAACCTATGTAACAACATAAGGCGAAGCCGTGAGGTGGAGCTAAGCATTGTAGGATGTTGAAATATGTACTTTATCGTCGTAGTTATTATCGGGCGTTCCCGCCCACGAAAGGTCGGTTGAATAAGAATGAGTGTATATGTGTGTGTGAGCAGTTCCGACCATAAACGTGGCTGGCAAAAGTTATTGTTTGTTAATACTTTTCTGAGAGTAATTGCTACGGTATTTACAATGTTGTATATCTGAAATGTGAATATTAAGCGCATGTGCAGAGAATAAACCTGCTGAGCAGTAGTAGCATGAGCTAACAGCTCTCGTGTCGTGTGTTTGGATCCACAGATCCACAGTTACACTGTAGCTCAGCCGCTCAGTGCCCGCCGCCTGAGTGGCTCATGCTGCCGGACCAGAGACCCCTAGCTCTGGCGCCGGTAACATCTGTCACATCAATCAATCCACAGGATACGTGAAAACTTTGATCTGCTGTTGGCAACACAGGAAAAGTCAAATGCATCCTCTGGGCACCATAGATATCTGGCAGTCTCTCCAATAGTTGTTAAGATTTTTTCGTAAAAGTAAAATGTGTCAACCCTCCTGGTGGTGCTAGAGGAAAAGGGTAACACTAAAGTCATTAGGAATTGTCATCTAAGGACCATGAATCACTGTCCCCCTAACTTCATGCCAATCCATCCATTTCAGTTTGTATTGAATGGTGGATTGACCAACAGACTGAAGGTCACTTTCTCCTGAACGCTCCTTCTCCTTTTCTCCTGTACTGCACTGACATCTCACCTGTGGGCGGAGCCTGTGTATATAAATGTGGGCAGGGCCCACAGTTTAACAGGAGGGACTCGCATGCACGAACATGCACGTGCTGCCGGACTAGCTACCAAAACAAAGAACAGAGAAACCACTATATCTTTACATAGAAAATAGTTGTTTCCTGCTGTATTATTGTTTGAAATCTCGTCTACAGAACCTTTGATGAAGTCCAGTCTGAGTGACATTTTGAATTTTGTTCTTCTTGTCATGTTTGGCCCAAATTGAAGTTTGAACAAACTCTGGGGGCTCTAATGAAATGTTGGGAATTGTACAAGTAGTTTAAATTGCTAATAAGTCTCTCATGTGTCATATCATGTCTGATAAGAGAACATACTCAGCCTGTCATATTCATGTGGACTGTGTTTAGTGCCGCCATGTACCAGCTGCATTATGCTGTCAGTGTCTATTTATTTCTAATCAGGAGGAATCAGGATTATGGACATGTGAAGCATGTAAACTTGAATATTATTTCTGTTTACATGAGGGGTCATACTAAACAGCTGCAGTCTGCACAGTACCTGTTTGTTTACTGTGTCATGAATGAGGGGAAAGCTATAATTTCTCGTAACATAAATATTCAATATGTAATCATTTTTATATTCACGTCACCAGTAATATCATTATTACTATTAACTTAGGGAGGGGCTCTAAATTTGAAACAAAAGAGATCAGCTGTAGCAGTCCTGCAGTTTAAAGTCTCCCCTGTCTGTTAGTGTCTATTAAAGCAGTTTTCAAACTTTCTTGGCTCAGGTGATGTGAAGAATCAGTCAGGCGTTTTGTGGGAGCCATATGTCGATAAAACTTTGTGGATGTCCTAAAATTCTACAAGACACCTGGCCTTGTGTCGTGGGACATAAATGACAAACTATAAAAACTACTGGTCAATTAAAATGTTTGTCCAGAAGTGGTGCTGTGGCTGTCGGAGAAATTAAGTCCTGCAGGCTGCTGCGGTGTAGCTGCTTAGTTTGAAAGCAGGACTTCCTCACTCCTTATCTCTCTTCGTTGTTTTGTAGATGGACTCTGGTTCCTCATACGTGCCTGCTCTGGGCTTTGGCAGTTTCTATCCCTTGCATGCAGATTCCAGCTGAAAGAAAAACATCAGTTTGATTTGACCTGAAAGTTTCCTTCTGTTAGACCAGTGCCAATGCAGGAAATTTGTCTGCCCCTTATGTAGCAATGTGTACAGTAAGGTTGTGGAGGTTGGGTGTGTAACACATCTGGCTTTCATGTAGAGACTGGGGTTGAGTCCCACCAGACACCTGCACCGTTTTTTTTATTAAGGAAAACCACAATCCTATCCTAACCTTAACCAATTTACCCACCCACAATCCCTTAGATAAGGTGGAAACCAAGAATTGGAAAAAAAAACTACAATTACCACCTTTCGGTTGTATCCCTCCACCAGCCAGTCAAGTTGCAGGAAATATGGTCACAGTATCTCCTTCCTGAGTTACAGCATTCAATAATGGCTATTTTGGAGACCATTATATCATAGTGAAGTTAACATTTTTGCAGCCTTTTGCATATAACATGTTGTCACTTAATTCTTTTTTTTGTTATTTTATAAGTTATTGGAAGTTGGTGTTTTTTTTAATGCCGTCATCTAGAACGGTAAAGTGGAGAGAGACAGGAAATACAGGAGAGAGTGGGGGAGAGACACGCAGTAGGGGGTCCTGCCGGGCAGGAGTCGAACCAGGGCCCATGGTACACGCCATAACCACTTTGTATTATTTACTCAGATTTGTGTTAAATTGTGTCATAAATAGTGTATGAATTTGCGAGTTATGGTCAAAATCATGTTTTGTGAGGTCACCGTGACTTTGACCTTTGACCTTTTAACCACCAAAGTCTAATCAGTTCACACTTGAAGTGACTGTTAGAACCAAATTTGAGGAATTTGAACGTTACTTTGATATCACGTGCACAAGAATGGGACAACATGATTTATCAGGGGAAACAATTCTGAATGCCATAAAACATTAAACATAATCAGTGTTCTCGCATTAGCTTTCCTTTAATGTAGTTAAACTACTAATCTGCATTACAAGGTTCACTGAGCTAGTGTGTATGAAGAATCGTCAGCAAACAAAGCCTTTACAGTAGAAGGTCGGGGGTGAATATCCTGCTGTTACAGCCTCCTGCTGGCTGCATTACTGCCTGATATCTCTTCACCCCTTGAATTTTACAGTTGGGGATAATGTGCACACTTCTGGACAGTCTTTTCTGGAAGGCATTTATGGTGTTGCACTTGGTTGTAGACATGAGTAGGGACAGAAGTAGTCTGGTACATCCCAATTCCCCTTCTGATCACTCCTTGACCATCACTTGACCCGGAAATCAGGAGGGATGTTCCAATTCCCTTATTTTTACTCTGAGGAGTGAAGATAGATGAGCGTGGAGGGAGTAAGGACACACAAGACCCGTCTGTGTGGAGGTCTTTTACTGGACCGACACACCCCTTTATTGGAAATCGGTAGGTAATTGGATGCTGAAGCTGTTAGAGTTACACCATGGACAGACAGATAAAAGAGTACTGCTCACAACCTTTAGGTTTCTGACTGAAAAACAGTAGATCTATTTTAATTTGAATGTATAATTACTAAGTATATTATGCATAATATTTTACTATATTTTATTAGTACAGAGAGTATTAGACTGATATGATCTTATACTGGGTTGATCAGATATAAACTAGCAGATAAAAACAAACAGCAAAGTCAGGTGTAAATTCAAACTGTGTCTAGTATTGTATTGTATGCTGTATGTCTTGAAATGAACAAGCAATCACGACCAGGCCCACTGAAGAGACAGGAAGTGTATACCATTTCTTACCATTGGCGCTGCTTCTAATGCGTCATCTTTTCTTATGGAGCATGTTTACCAGTAACAATAACTGGGCAAAAAATGACGCTGGGTTTTCAATTCAAATTCCTTAGAGAAAATTTCCTCAAGCAAAAGTCCAGAATGTTGGTCAGGTGTGTGTGTTTGTATCTCACTGACAGAATGGAGTCGTAATGATTAGCTGAGTAGCATCATGTGATTGAATTATTTATAGTTTATGCGTCTGGGCCTGGACAGGATGGCGTCTGGGTCCAGATCCGTACTGTGGTCCACCTATGAGTGAACTCTGCTTTAAACTATGCTAGTCAGAAATGAGTCACAGGCACATTCTCACATATTCAGCCGAAGAGGGAATTAAATTGTGCTGGGTGCTCACTCTGAATTCAGTGCTCGTTCAGCACTTCATGTTTGCAGCTGCTGTTGTTTTGGTTTCGACTGTTCCTGTGAGGTTTACCAGTTTTTGATAGAAGATGTTGAAATCAGGCTTCATTTCTTTATGTGTCGTTTAGTTTGAGCACCATCTGAAACCAGGAGTCCAGATAAACTTTTATGAGTGAGCTGGGCTTGTTAAGTCTTACCTGCACATGCCACCATCTGCACCCCTACATCAAACCAGAACACAGGACAGAATGTGAAAGCCCTTAGCTGTGTCAGCCTCCACTGTTGGAGGTTGGATGTAGCAGGCGGGGGAACATTATCGTTTTACAGAAATTTATTGATTTATGGAGTTCATAATCTGCCGTGGCACAGAGGGGGGAGATGTAGCTCATTCCAGCTTTCTGAGACTTACACTTTAATGAAGTCATTTATCTCTGATCTAAGGCTCTCCTATCACACCATCCATCCATCCACACGCACACACATGAGCTGCAGCCTCTTGTCCTCTGATTAACAGGATGAGTCAGGACAAGTGCAATATTAAGATCACAGCTGACCCCATGCTTTTTGATATCTGCCATTAAAGTCTTCCTCCTCCAAGTCATTTTGTATTTGTAATAAGACAATGCAGATGCAGATTTACCATAGGACACACGTGTTTTTAACTTGCTAGTAGATAGCACACGTTTATTGTTACACAATTGATTTATTATCATTTGCCATTAGAGGCAATAAATCTATCTCACACAAAAGAGATTCCACCATGAAGCCACACGCTCTTGTTCACATGGGGCTGGGTGAGGATACAGCGTGAACAGGGCACAGCGATTTATTTATCTGGGTTACCTCATCTTTTTACCATTTTCTTCATTACACACTTTGTGCTCTATCTGGTGCCCCAGGTACTCCCAGTCCAAGAAGCTTTTGTGCGATAAAGAAAAGGATGAATTTGGTAAATCGCACTCACATATCTTGTAAACCTCTGGCACCCACTGTATCCTGCAAATAATGAATAATGCATGCTATTCTGAGCTCCCCATCTTGTTCGCATATGACCTATAGCCAAAATGATTATGCAGATTTAAGGAAATAAATAAATAATCAAATGTTATAAATGGTAACCCGGGGCATGGAAGAGTACTGTGCATTTATCAGTCTGTGGGGGACAGAATGAAGGCAGTGTTTCCTCCTGTTATTTCGTTTTTTTTTTTTTTTTTCTTTAGTGGAAGTGATTGGCCTGAATTAACACGCTAATGTGGTGGCTGTTGTTTGCACAGCCATTTAAAATGTAATTATTTTCAGCCTAGCGGACCGGCGAAGGCAGCTGAGGCCTGCAGCTCATGGATTAGCTTGCCTCAATAAAGCTTCAGACGCAGTCCTACAGTTCCAGTCCACACACACACACACACACTCTGTATATGCATGGCTTAACATCTTAGTCTGCAATTGCAGCTACAGTTGGTTTTGTTTATTCTGAACTATAGGCCTACATAATTACATTCTTGTTAGGTTCAAATTGCCCAAATACAAACACACCAGGCTTGTAAACAAATGTCACCTGAGCAAAAAATTATTGGATAGTGCAATTATCCGATGTTCATACCATAAAGCTTTATTAATTCTCACATTAACAGTTGCTCAAATGGTGTGACTCATAGTGACAAATTACCACCAACTCTCTAATTCCCCTCAGCTCCAGTCAGTGTTTTAGCATCAGTGTGGTTTTTGCAAAGTCTTTATCAAACCTATCGAGCTTGTATCCAGCTGCAGTGGGCAGATTATTAGACTGGTTGCTAGAAACATGACTTCAAATGAATGGGAATGTTTGCCGAATATGTAATTTGATGAATGTGAAGGGAAACAAGACCATGTCTAAACCTCGTACATGTCTGAACCTCTGGTGATTTTGTCAGACGACGTCACAGTTATAAAATCAGGATTTGACCAAACACATAAATGAGAGACAAAGACTGGTTTGTGAGTTCAGCTGGATTTACTGTAACACGATCAGAAAGAAAGTTAGAAGAGACAGAGTGTCTTTCTTTTTTTAAGTTATTTTTTACAGGCTTTTGTCTTTATTAGAGTCATAGAGAGAGGGAGAGAGAGAGAGAGAGAGAGAGAGAGAGAGAGAGAGAGAAGATGACACACAGCAACGGGCTACAGGCTAGACTTGAACCTGGGCCACCGGGTCAAGGACTAAGTCTAAATGTCATGTGCTTCACCAGGTGAATCACTGGAGCCTGAGACTATCTTTCTTATTTAGTCTCTCACACGAATAAAATTCCCTCTGTTTGATACGTAGAGTTGGTCTTAGTCGTTAGTTATGACTTCTCTCTCTCCCTCCCTCTCTCCTGCTCTCCCTGCTCGGTGTGTCTTATGTTTAGTTATTCCTCCTCCTCCTATTGCCTCCTTTAGTAATAATGATACATGGAATCTAAGTAGTTAATTTGGAAGCGCTCCTCCTCTTCCCTGCAGTTCCTGAGCAGCAGGGAAACCAAAGCGTCTCACTAGACAGAAATATCATCAGTCAGTCAGTGACATTCCAGATTATAGGGCTGGCCCTGTTGTTGCGGTCCAGCCAAAAATACTCTAAGAGTTCATCTATGGCCCAATTCTGATCTGGGACCAGCACCCTCCCCCTACCCACTGTCACTCCATTTCCACATTCACATGGAGGGCCTGCTACTCTAAGTGTCGTTCCAAACCAATTACCCTTAAATGGGAGTGGATTAAGTGGGAGTAGATCATAAAGCCGTCCAACACCGAGTCTGCATCTATGCAGGCTGACAAACCACACTCAGCGCAGCACCACTTTGATCCAGGATGGATGAAATGTCACATCCCTACAAATGTGAGCTCTGTGCTAGTGATAACTTGCCTTAGTCTATCAAATGTCTGTTTGAGGCTAACATGATGTTATGTACCCCAGAAAACGGTATGTGTTTTTTTTTCTTTTTTCTTGATGGCATGTTGTATAATTTCAGTTACTATGGAAAAGTAGAATGACCACCTCACAGTTGTCTCCCTCCTCCACTCAGACTAGTTTCAGGATACATCCCTGAGTCATATTAAATATAAACCATTCGTGTCAAATTTGGTCATAATTGCTGTGAAGTCACACTGACTTTGACCTTTGAGCACCAAAATCTAATCAGTTTTTCCTTGAATCCATGTCCAGTTTCAACAGGTGCACCTAAATGAGAAATTCAAAATGTACCATTCAGTCAAACTGTTGGTTCTATGATAGTTTTAACACTACATCTAACATACAGTAGGAGCACCACAAAATCCAGTCCAGCTTATGAAGGTGGATCAGGTCTATCGGCTTCAGAATCAGACTCTGGCTTAAACCGATGAGGCAAAACCAACGTCATTGTAACAGCCACAACTGTTTGTTACACCTGCTCAAGAAATCAAGACATGGGAGGAATGTGTAGTTGCTGGCAAGCTTCAGAGGGGGCAGGGGGAGGCCTGAAAGAGCCCAGAGCTCGAACAAAGCCTTTCACACAGAGGGAGAATAGAGTACAACAAAAATAATGTCGTTTTGGAACACTGAAACATGTAAATCCGTTTTAATAGACACCAAGAATAAAATGATGAACACTAAAAATTGCCACAATATGTCCTCTTTAATAAAATGCAAACAGGTGAGTTATATAAACAGTTGTCATGAAGGAGGAAATTATCTCTAGAGACCAAAACAGTTTTTGTACCAGGCTGTAAACATGTTTATTTCTTTAGTGGGACATTTTAAAATGGAAGTCTATGGGGATTGACTCACTTTTGGAGGCAGCCTCAAGTGGTCATTAGAGGAACTGCAGTTTTTGATTCTTCAGTGTTGATGCTTCATTTTTCAGTCCCACAGTTTATCGTGCTTGGTTGTGCGAAGGTTTCTTTTAGTGTCCTCTCCTGATAAAGAGGAGTGAAAACCGGCCATCGGCTTTCTCGGTGCAATTCAAAAGGCTTTGCACTGAACTGAAGGTGTAAGGGCTCCAACATTCAAATACATTGCTCCAAACAGCTGCTTGCAAATACACCCAGCTGCAGCTTTGCAGAAAACAAACTAACAAAAAGCACTTTGTCAAAGAGCTAGCTGGCTGATGAACAGCTTGGCCTTGAGACAAAGCTGTTGGACTGAGGTGTTGGTTTGTGTATCTTAACCAGCCAGGTAATCACTGTCCAAACCCTGCAAACATTGTCTTTCAGATCATTTGCTCTGTTGAGGATTTGAAGCAGAGTTGGTTCCTGTTCTGTTACCCAGGATATAATGATGATTACATCACACATAGATTGTCTTATTCATGACGTGAACAATTTGCAGCCTAATAATAATAATAACAATAATAATGATGATGATAATATTCATCATTGTTTTCTTTGTGCAGGATTTGTGCCACTCAACTTCTGTCACTGAAATTTTATTTTCCCACAAATGATCCTAGTGACGCACGACGATGTCACAAAAGTAGTCCAATCAGTGAGTTATTTCTACGTCTACTTACGGTGGCCGACAAGCGCGAACGCTCTACAATGGCCCAAAACACTTCCAAAAGGAGAAACAAGCTGCAGTTACAGAAAACTCATGATTTAGGGAGGATAAATAATGCACCAGCTGATCTTTGCTGGGGAGCAGGACAGGCATCGGAAAGGTGGACCAAGCAAGGGTGGTTGAAAGCGGCTGGGCAGGTGGTGTACAGATACTGCAATCGAGGCTTTTAGATGCACACGAGGGCAGCAGAGATGGACCTGGAGTTAGCCAGGATCAAAAAGAGCTGGGGTAGCAGCAGCTTGTTGAGATGACGAGGTGATCAGACACAGGTGCGTAGGCGGGAGCAGGAACCAGGAAACCACATCCATCAGGTTCACACATACAAACAGACACGGACAGACCAGGGACAAACAGAAAACACCAGGAAGAGGAACACGGTGGAAACACAACCACCATCTTTCCTCAACCATAGTGTTTTGTTGCCTAAACCAGAGACCGGACAGGGGGTATGAATCCTGGTCCTGCTGTGAAAGATTGTACGCCCACCACCCGAACCGCTTCCTGACAATTCTGCTGCTGTTAATTAATGGAATGCTTCATTAACTTAAAAATGTTTTATCCCTGAACATCATCCAGCCATCGATTAGGTTTCCTACAAAATGTATGCTGAACTGCTGTTTAGTATAAATATGTAATTTCTAGGGTGCAGGGCTGGCAGGGAGCATAAGGGGAGATGCAGCAATGTGTAGGGAGTATGTGGACTTACCTTGAAATAACATTTTAACAGTAACTGCGACAGACGACACCAACGTCTCCACCTTTCAGTAATTACACATAATGCTACATCACAAATAATCTGACAAGGATGTTAAATATAGGCATTAAAACTAAATATTTCATAAAATTAAGTGAATTTGTTTGAGAAAAACAAAGTTGACTGTTCACAGTAGCAGGGGAATGCATCACAAGTTTAAAACATGATGAAAAAGCATCCCATTGCCGAGTCAGTCACAAAAGGTCACCTCTGGTAATATCACTGCTGCTTCTGTATGGTGAAAGCATGAACTCCATTCTGACCCCTCTGCGTTGCTCCCACATGAATACCCTCTGACCCAGCTTTGATGGAGAGCCTGTAGCAGCCAACACAGAAGGACCTCTGTACTCTTTAAGTGACCAGCTCAGCACGGCGCCTCTTGCTGTTTGGCAAACAGCCCAACAGGGGGTCTGCAAGGCTATTAATGTTTGAAGATATGACAGAAACATCTCTCATTTGCGACCAGTGTGGAGAAACCACGCTAGCTGTGAGGGATATTAAACTGCTAACTATGTGTAAGAGAGAGAGCAACATAGACTTCTCAGTCCATCATGGATGCAGGAATATCAAATCCTATCTGTGTGAGATAAGAAGCTGCTGGTTCTCTACAGCTCCAATCTCCAGATGAGCTCAAAAAGGAAATGTATACTCCCAAGCAGCAGAAAGTAATATCCTGTCCAAAGGTGCACCACATCAAGAGATGATATTCAAAATCACTTTCTTTCCTTTACCCAACTGATATCGGTATTCTCTTTATTACCATCTTGTCAAATTCTATTCTTTTCTCTTTTTCATTTACTTTCAGATGTTTTTGTGTGTGACTCCACATGACATTCATTATAAGTAAAATAAAGCTACTTTTATGAATGAGGTGTGGATTTTAAAAAAGAAGGATGCAAAAATAAATTCTTGTACTTAAAGCGACTGTTTGTAAGTTTTCTCTGCTGCTGAACGTGGTTTCTTGTCAGAAGTAGGTGGTGGTGATTGTTGCTCAACAAGAGCTCCAGCCATCATTGCAATTACATGACAACAGGTTATAATACGTCCTCTTAGCAGCACTTCGTCTTCAGGGCAGATTGGAAGCTACAGTGGCTTGCTGTCAAAAAGTGATGAGAAGGGTCAGCTAGCTGGTTAGCATGCTAATTTCAATGCAAGTAAAGACGTGATAGAGACCAGAGTTAACATTGGTGTTTGTTTCCACCTCTGGAGAAAGATGTTGGTGAGTAAGGGAATGAAGTTTCATGCTGAACTCACAACATTTCTTCCAGTCTGGTAAGTAAACAGCTGTTAATGCTAACGTTAGCTATGTAACAATAGCAAAACTTACAGATAGTTTTGTAGTGTGACCACTTGGGAACCACAACCTTAGAGGAACTGTTTATTATTTACTTGATATATAATATTTAATTATAGCCTATAATAAAATGGGCGGGGCTCAAAATGTGGTAACGTAGTGGCTACTCGCAGGTCTCTATTGTTAACTTGCTAGCTAGTCTGGATAGGCTAGTGCTAAACAGCAACAAGTAGGTCGGAGTTTTTCTCAATTTTTCTCTCTACTGTCTTCTCTGTTTAAATCCCCTTGACATTTTATTCACCATTGTTCACCATTTGATTCAATAAAAAGTTTGTGTTAAGGGCAAAATAAAGCTCACCAAATTAATGAGCATGGCAACTGTCGGTTTGCAAATTTGTTAGCTCATTAGCTTAGCTCACTCGGAAAATGGGATGAGTTCACGTTTATTCAAAAAATGTATTAGTCTCAATCCACTGCTCTTTCATGAGACTTTTAATAGCATAGGCAGCTTTTGAAATTAGAACACATTTACATTTACTGATTTGGCAAAAGCTTGACTTAGAGTGAGGGACATGACTAAAGCTTCAATGTAGTAGGAGACCTGGTGTAAGTACTAAGTACTACATCTATTGAATAAGTAAAGGAAAGAAGTAAAGAAGTAAAGAAGTGAAGTGAAAAGTTGATAGTCAGAGCTCGTTAGACATGTTAGGGTGTTAGAGATGTTAGGAGAGGAGGTCTCTCTGAAGAGAGGAGTCTTCAACAGATTCTTGAAGATAGAGAGGGACACCCTGCTCTGGTAGAACCACAGACCTGAACAGTCTATGACTGAGACTGTCCTGTGTGCAGGGATGGTAATAATAATAATAATAATTATAATAATTATAATAATAATAATAATAATAATATAATTGTTATTTGTATTGAAAAATACACAAATAAACTAAGTGTTTCACAAGTCAAATAAAAACATCAAAAAAATCAAAGTGAAATGCAAATGAAATTAAAAAGACATCATACAATCAAAGCTGAAGTGTGTATCAAGAAGTGAAGAAGATAAAACTGAAGTGAGTCTGAGAGTCTGATCTCTTCTGGTAGGGCCCCTAAATTTCGGAACAACCTAACAGCAATGGCCCTATCTCCTTTTGTTTTTAACCTAGACCTTGGAATGACCAGCAACGAACTAGTCCTGGATCATATGCGGATAAAAGCTCAGAAATATAAGGAGGTTGTGAGGCTATCGGGAGTAACATTGTCACCATGTTACCTACTATTAAAGAGGCAGGGCACAGGTCATGAGTCATTACAACAATAACTTGCAGACAGTAACTTAAATGGTAAAATGGACTGCACTTGTTCTTGACCACACTCACATATTCATCCACATTCACACAGCACTCACGCACACACTGATGATACAGCACAGGCAGTTTGGCTTATAGTATGCCAAATGCGAACTGGAGGAGCCAGTAACCGAAACACCAAACTATGGATTAGTAGATGACCCACTTTATCTCCTGAGCCACAGCCCTGAAAAACAAGACCAGAATTTTACTTTAAAGTGATGGATAATTTAAAAAAAAAATTAATTGGCTGGTCATTTAACTTTTAAACCTTTTCAGTTTTGGGGTCAGGTGGAACAAAACCTTCTGACATCCTGTGACTGCGTATAAGACCCCTCAGTGGAGCTGCTCAGCGGCCGACAGTACATGGCTGCAGTTGTAGTGGGCAGCTCCCAGTGGCCAACAACAGTAGCTATAATCTCTCTCCCTGCTCCTCCTCCCCCTCCTCCCCTCTTCCTCCAGTAGCTGTGAAGCCCAGCAACAGAGGTTAATGGTATTTTACCTGCAGTCCACACTGAGAGCTGAGAGTGGTGTTAGTAATTACACACAGTGCTGACACACACTGACACAACCCCACAATCACACACACACTGACACACACACCGACACAACCCCACAATCACACACACACTGACACACACACCGACACAACCCCACAATCACACACATACATTTCCACACAGAAAGATGCACAGCACCAAAATAAACTACATCCATTAACACTTGAGTCAAGCTTCCTTTTTACACACACACGCACATGCACACACACAGACTCACACAGACATTTTTCATGTTTTTCTTTCTCTCCCAGACACACACACACACACACACACACACACACACACACACACACACACAAAGCCAAGGTAGAGTGTAGAACTATGGGTTTGTCCCTCAGTGAAAGAGAATCACGGTCTCTCACACACAGACACACTTGCAGTAACTGACACACTGCTGGACTCCGTGATCACTCCGAGTGTGTATCGATTAGCTGTCACTCACGGTGGAGATGCGACGTGTAAATTGGCTGCTTGTCACTGCTATGAGGCATTAGCCTGCAGATCGGGAGGGATGCTACCACGCCAGATTATAACACACCAGACAAACGCACACCAGCCTGGTCGCAGCCAGAGCAGCCGGCTGCATGCTGTCACCTGAGGAAATTTTTATCATAACATCAATTAGGGATTACCAATGAGATTTGAAGAAAGTTTTACATATGCATCTCAATGCAATGAATATGCTAGGAAAGAACTGATATTTTATTATTTTTATCGCCAGAATTAAATGCAGAGAGAATGTGCTGCCAAGTGTTTGGAGGCAATTTAGAGAGGAGGGGGTAAGTTACAGTCATGCCACACACTCATTAAAGAGTTACGCTGCAATTTAGTGTCACACTAATATAAAGTTCAAGGTCTTGAAAGAGACAGATTTAAAAGAAATGAAACTGAAGAAGCAGTAACTGAGTTCTAGTCCCTAATATGAGTCTAGCTCCGACAATGCAGGAGCCGCCATTTCCCAAAATGCAACTTGATAACATCTTATCCTCTGACCCACCCTGTCTGGTAAACGCTCATGTTTTCATGCCTCTGCACAAAAGCTGGAGCTGGGCTGTTTTTGGGTTGTCTGCCCCATCCTCGTGTACACGATATCTCAGTAACGCCTTGATGGAACTTCTTCAAATATGGTACAAACATTCACTAGGATCCCAAGGATGAACTGATTCGATTTGGTGCTCAAAGGTCAAAGTTCAAGGTGACAGTGACCTCACAAAATACAATTCTGGCCTTGTGAACGCAATATCTTAGTAATGCCATGAGAGAATTTTATTCAAATTTGGCACAAATGTCAACTTGGACTCAAGGATGAACTGAATTGATTTTGGTGGTCAAAGGTTAAGGTCAGTGGTGGAAGTATTCACATCATTTACTTAAGGAGCAATACTACACTGTAAAAATACTCCATTACAAGTACAACTATGCATTACAAATGTTTATTAAGGAGAATAACACAAGTATTAGCAATAAAATATACTTTAAGTATTTAAAGTTATAGTACTCATTATGTGGAATGGTCCCCATCAGTGTTGTTATATTACTGGATGATAGTTATTGATGCGTTAACATTTCAGAAGTGTATTATCTAAACAGAGAAACTTTTAAATAAGATTCATCTAAACAGTAGATCATATGCCAAGGTGAGATGGTCACCCACCTCTACTCAGGCGTTCAGTACAGTCACATCAGTTTGGCAGCAAACTGCAAAAAACAAAACCATTTTTAGCTGTAACTATGTTTCTTCTCTTCTCTCTTTTCCAGTCTCAGCCTCTGCAAACTCAACATGACAGCTCCAAATTTTCCAACAGTTGAGTCATCTTCTAATTGCCCTTTATTGTCGTCTGCTCTCTCTGGCCCTTTCCCTCTCTCTCTGCCGCTTATTTGAAAGGCTGATCGGTAGGAGATAATGAGGCCTAATGGTCTGTCTGTCTGAATGACTGAGTGAATGTGGTAACATAGGACATAAAGCTGTCTGGATGGAGCAGAGATCCAAATGTGTCATTTTAAAGAAAACTGTAATTTATGACTACATCATTTTAGCTATTTAGTGATGACTCCTAATCAATCTGTTGGATTCTGTACATTTGTTGCTCTCGCCTGGAAGTTTAAAAGATAAATCAATTTATGTATGGATACTATGCATTGTGCCAGTCTTGTCAGCTGTGACAAGAAAAACATTTGCTTTTCTATTACATAGCCATTTTCTTGTTACAGCAAAAGAACATGGGTGTTTAAGGGTGGATGATGATGGCTGGTGAGAGGATCCAAGAAGCTGTTAAAGTAACGGGGAGGGAAATGAAAAATGAACTGTGAGCGATAGCAACAAACGATCACGCCAGTGTCCAATAGAGAATACTGTATTTTCCTCTTTCAGACAAAAGCAGTCTATAGTGTCCATCCCACCAGGAGGCAGAACTGGCATCTGGCAGCGTCAACAATTAATGTGTGAGGACAGTGCAGCTCTCCATCAGCCTCCTGTAAATAGCTGCCATGTGGAGATCTCCTCAGCAGATGTGATAGAAGAATTCATTAGCGTCCCCTGATCCTCATATTTGTCCCCAGAAAGATATTATCTGCCAAGCTGAGAGAAAAAAAAATCCTGTAACCACCTCACAATATGTGTTCCTGCTTCAAAACACATTCTGCTTCTTTTTGTGCTCAACACTGTGTCGCTGTTACGTTTAACAATTTCACTAATAAGCTGTGACTCATTCGCTGCAGGTTATGACATTCAGCAACACAAAGAGTCCAAATGTTTTCAGAGGTGTAACATTTCATTTTGGGTTTTTGTTGTACATGCAGAGCCCTTTTATCACAGCCCGCTTTGTTTGTGTTCAGACCTGACCTGTCTGGACTGTTTTCAACAAACTCTGATGCATTCGCCTGATTATTTCAGTACAGACCAGTACAGACCAGTACAGACCATTTTTACAGATATGGTTATTGGAAATGGTTAGCCTAGCTTAGCATAAATACTGGAAGCTCTGCCCAAAGTGGAAGCTCTGCCTACCAACACCTCTAAACATGTAAAAAGTGATTAGTAGTTTTGGGGGAGTTTGTGCTGAAACAGTTTCTTGGAGAACAATACATAGCTCGGCTCAGTGACTGTGCTTAGCCCAGAGGTTTGTTGCCATGGTGCCTTAACAAACAGTCAGTTTTGTGTTATATAGGCTTAACATGTCATGTAGGTATGATTGTATTAAACGCAGAGATAAAAATACAGAAATCTGAGCATGGAAGGTTCCTTAACTTTGGGATCTGTATTTAAGACAAAAGATTCTCAACTTAATGTCCTGACATTTGGCTGAAACCTAGTAAGTGAACCTTGAGTTGAGATTATTTTGTAATTTAAATTGATTTCCTCTTTTAACTTTCAGTGAATCCCCTTTTTCCACTGGTCAAAAACCCACTAAGACCTGCAAACATCTGGCTTTTGTCAGCAATGGAAAAAAGAACAATCTGCATTCACACTCGGGTCATATGACTCTGCAGTAGTCACAGGTATTTATCAGCTCCGGCTGCGATCAGCAGTGATGTAAACACAACACTGGGGTGAACACACTAATTTTCACCCTTTTCCTGCTGTGACGTCTTTCAGAGACAGACACTATAGACACACCTGTCACCTGTCCGTCACGGTGCTGTTAAACCAGAAACACCGCAGCTATACTGCACTCCAGAATGAAAGAGTGGAGCTGCAGCCCTGAAATAAGTTTTAACAACACACAATTACTGATCGAAGTGTCTAACATGGAGAATCTGACACTTTTACAGGAGCACCAACCCAGGATGAGACGTCACAGATCCATTTTACCAGTTAGCATATCGGCTAGTAGCTCACTCTCTCGTCACTGCATCTGTGTGTGTGCTCTGTAAGTGCATGTGATGACATCACTCCTAGCAGTTGGGTGTGTCCTCAGACAGAAAGGCAAACTCGACTGGCAGTGGAAAACAGGTCAATTGGCTTTTAATAGGTGGTTTGCCTGTGTTTAAAAAACCCACTACTTTTGGTGGAAAAAGGGTATAAGACGGCAAATAAGTGTGTCCTGTCCCTTTAAGAGGTGTCCTGGACTGCCCCTTTTGTATTGTGTTATAGTATAATAGTGTGTTAGTAAACTCTTTATGTTTACTTCCTGTCTTTGTCTCGTTTTCCCTCATTAGTGATTGTCTGCCCTGCCCTAATGTGTTACACCTGTGTCTTGTTAGCTGCTCCTCTTGTGTGTGTTTAGTCTCTGTGTTCCCTATTGTTTTTGTATGTTTTGGTCCTGTTGAGTTTCCGTAGTGTCTCCAGGGGGCGGTTTCACAAAGACATGTCAGACTGGTCTGTACTGTTGATCCAGTCCTAATGCTGCTCATAGATCAGTCTTATAGTCTGTCTGTGTGATTTGTGGTTTGCTAACTTTATTGTGGAGAGAGCAAAGAGAAGAAAAAGAGTTTTTAGAGACTGCAGCCTTTCTTTTCAAATGAGATTTTTTTCAAGTAAAATGTCCTTGTAACTGTTGAATTCTTCCAAAAGACAAACATTTTCTGCTGAGGGTAAATGGAGCTGAGCGATTGGATGTGGTTCTGTAGTTAGCCATTTTTTAATAGTGTTAATTTACCTAGAAGTCATTGTACTACAGTTTGGCTTAAAATAGTTAAGAACTAAACTGCTTTGCGCACTGAATGAATTCAGACATATGACTGTGGCTTTGATACAACAAATAGTCAGACTTCAGATAAAGTCTATCCTTGTGAAACCAGCCCCTGGTGTTTCTGGATTTTGTTCCTGCATTTTGTCTGGATTTGTGTATTATTTCTTAGTTGTGCTTTGCCTGTTGCGAAACTCAATTTTCATTATTAAATGACCCTTGTCCCCACCAGTTCCTTTTTGGTGTTGTCTGCATTTGGGTCCAGTTTTCCTTCAAATGTGACAAGAAGTCTTTCTAAAGGAAGGTTAAGAACTAAGACCAAAGCTTCTCAGTAGAGCTTTGACATGCAAGGAAACAAACATGTTTTGTTTTTTTTTTAATTACACTGTAAAAACTCTAGTAAAACCACTGAGAGACAAGGCCCTGAATATTCAAACACTTCAGTTATGCAGCAGTTATTGGCAGCCCTCTCAGCTTGTCTTTTTGTGTTATGTGATTTTTTTTTAACTGTGGTGCTTGGCTTTTGAGTCAACCTCCTCTTGGCTTTAAAATATTTGCTGGAAAAGTTTCATGCAGATTTAAAGAAGAAATTAAATAAATTAAGGTTGAATAAATGGTTTCTATTCAATGTTAAGGCTGAAGTAAACATACTCCCTGAATGATGCACACAAACATACCTGACAAACACATTCTGAGAAAAGTACAGTCGCTTGCCACTGCAGCAGGGTGCCACCTGCTCAATACCAAGACTGTCCATCACCTAGAAACAGCCAATCAAGCAGCTTGAGTGTGATGAGGTGACACCCTGGAGGGTGCAGCAGCAGATGGAGAACAGCCCTAAATAAACAGCACCAAAATACAGTCAGATACTCATCTACAGCAACATACTGTACATTAGCAGCATGACAACAAACCACAGTTCCACTCTGGACCATCTGGGCTGTCATCACCAGACTGAGTAATGTAGGTGTGGATAAACATAAGGGTTGCATGTATGCTACACTGTGTTTGACTGATTACATGTTATACAAGTGATACTTTACAACTTGACCGATGGGAAAAACTGAACTGAAATGACACTAATTAGACATTTGGACCAGGTTCCAAAGAGCAGATTTCATGCACCAGGATAAATTAGAATGCTTATCAGATGGTGTCAGTCATTTGGTCTGTCCATTCCTTAGGTCCTGAAAAGATGATTTCTCCTGACCGAAAGATAAAAAAGTGAACACGATCAGACAAACAAGTCAACACTTCAATTTGGCTGGTTTATTTGCGCACGAAGGACAGATCTGGTGCAGTGTACACCAAGTCTCTCACTGAATGACAAAAGTTAACAGATGTAGACAAACCGTCAATCAATAATATAACAATAATGGGCTTGGCTATGCCCAGCAGACCCATTAAGTAAATCATCCACAGAGGCATCAAAGAAAAAAAATGACTCAATTCAATTTCCTTCAATTCAATTTCCTTCATATAGTGCCAAAATCATAACAGGTCTGTTTCACGCACCCAAACAAAGACGGTTCGATAGGAGAGGAGCCTGATAGCTGAAACCTCTGCCTCCAATTCTACTCTTAGAGACTCAAGGAACCACTTCACTGTGTTCAGTGTTCTAGTGGGGTAATATGGTACTATGAGCTCTTTAAGATACTATAGTTCCTGACCATTAAGGATTTTGTAAGTGAGTAAGATTTTAAATTATATTCTTGATTTTAGTGCAGTGCCAGTGAGGCTAACACCACAGATATATGATCTCTTTTCCTAGTTCTTGTCAATACTTGTGCTGGAGGGCAGAAGTCCTGGACTGGTCCAGAGTTTAAGTCTGGACCTCTTCAATTCTTATGCATAGATACTGGAGTCTGAAAAACTTCAAAGAATTCACCGGAGATGGTCAGAGCTCAATGCAAAAGACTTCATTCACTTTCATAGGAACAACCCGAGCCAGCACCCGGGAGCTGAACTGAAAACAAAGTGCCTGCGCACCATCTAATATAGTAAAATCATCCCTCTGTCTCCGATAGACACTCTATTTTTCTAAAAAAGAACCTAGCATTGCCCTGGATTCACCCACCTGGGCTACCACGACATGGTGTCAGATTACCAAAAATCCCCTACCTTTCCCAGCCTAGGCCTTGCCAGGCCATTTTCTGCTAACACCATTATTTTTAGGGGCTATCCAACCATTTAAAAAAAAAAAGACTTTATTCTTTGCTACCAGGTTGCTTGGTGTAACTGGCTCACATGCAATCTCACTTCAGTTGTGGCTACAGTTGACACATTAGGTTTTCATATTTAACATTCAGTATATTTGTAATACAGAGTACATAGTGATATTGCTGAGTACAGGTTTATAAAAATTTACTACAACATTGAAAGTTTACTATAAAACAGTTTCCTTTTCCTGCTCTGAGTTCCACCTCGTCTCCCGCTCTGAAAACAGCATCCGGAGTTTTTCAGCAGTTTGTAAAATTCTGATGCAAACTGTGGCTTTTGATTGGCGTTTGTGGTGACAGTTCATGACTGTCACATCCTCAGTACATTTATTGATGTATCTAGTGACTGAGGCAGCGCAGTCATCAATGTCTGTGTGGCAACTGTTGGTCACAACGACCCCTCCAACCTGAACCATACAGGTTGTTTTTTTCAGCCCTTTAATACGACCCATAGGAGTGTCTCCTGAAATAGTGCCCCCATGGTGGCAGGCATACTGGACCACGGTTGTCATGGTTACAATAATAAACATGGGGACTGTACCAAGAGCAATGTACCTACCTTTGTTGCTGTGGTTACTATAATAACAGTCATGGCTTGGTTAGGTTTAGGAAAAGATCGTGGTTTGAGTTAAAATAAGTACTTCCTCAACATTGGATGATCTTTGTTGTCATGGTTACAATCATAACAACATGGTTAACTTTGTTGAATGGTCATGGATAATAGAAACAACATAAACTGCTACTTTCACATGGGAATTGAACACCACCCTACTGTCATATTCATCCAACCACCACAACCTCCTCCTGACAGGGTCTCTTCATCATACTTCTCCAGACTTTTCCTAAATATCATCTGACAACAAAACATCACCATGGGTCATTATCACCTGCGATTCACCACATAATGATTATTAAATTGATATGTATTCATATCCTATATGTGTAAAGAGTTTTGGATTGGATAAAATTTATAGTGAACCAGTCAGCGCCTTGTTTCAATGCTACATATTGATTGGTTATTGTGAGAGTATCTCATTATGTTGCAGGTGCAACAACAAGTACCTCAAAGAAATTCACCTGTGCTTTTGCTATTTAATAGGCTTCTTTTGTGTATAATTGTGATGCTATTGACAAGTGGATGGCTGAAAACATGTTGCTGCTTCTTCTGTGTAAATAAAATGACTTCTCATTATTTTAAAAAGAACCTGAATGTTTCCTCAAAACACAGGAACACAGGCCTTACATCACAATAGGATGTAGTTCTGCTTGACTGTGTTCATTAATGATATGCAGGATCACAGTGAGATCTGAAACAGCTTTAATCTGTGTTTCAGCTCTGTTTCAGCCATGCCCTGCATGTGGGTTTGCTGTGAAAATCCAGTTGTTCTGTCACCTCTCCAGCTGACTCACCGCTGTCTTCCTTATCAAATCCCGTAAACAAGGGAAGCCAGGGATTAGTCCCAGCTAAATACACTAAGCTCATTTGATAATCACAGCTTCTCCCCAATCTCAGCTAATTAACAATGGATGTGATGAAATTAATCTACATGAATGGCTGCGAGTATCCATCCGTGTTATCAGCGTCACATGAATAGATTTTGTTCCTGAATTTCATGGCCTTTGTGGCATGAAACTGTTTTGATCTAATCCCTGCACAGTGATATGCAGGTGGCTGAACATCACTACAGGGAGCCCTTGAGACCATTCAGAGATTTTACTGTAGATTTTTCACTGAGTCAAATTAACATATGCCCATTCCACACGTTAGCTGAGTGCAGTTTCCCCGTTCAGCCATACACTCACATAATATACACATATATATATATATATATATACTGTATATATATATATAGAGTTCAGCCATACACTCACATAATATATATTATTATATATATTATTACATATTATGTGAGTGTTTGGCTGAACTAAATTGTCATAAAGAGGAAACAGGGAAACTGCACTCAGCTAACGTGTGGAATGGGCATATGGTAATTTGACTCAGTGAAAAATCTACAGTAAAATCTTATACACTGCCCATAAAGTTGGAATAATTTCGTTTTCAGACGCAATCCTCTGTTTATTCCTATTTAAATGCATCAGTAATCACTTTTGACCAGGTGCAATGTTTACATTATGTGTCCCAATAACCCAGGTGAAATGAAATAAACCACATTGTCACAATCATTTCATGGAAAGAGGTAAAAAATATTTTATTCCAACTTTATGAGCAACAGTGTAGTAGAATAATATACAGAAAAAGCACAAACATTGAACATGAATACATTGTGGTGCACAAAGGCTTCATCACACACACATTTGATCAGGGCCATGACAGATTTGAACATTTTCAGATGAGCCCGAGAGCAATTCCTGAATCATTTATATACAAGAAATGCTGTTTACTAATCCAAGTCTATACACCTTTAATGGGTCCGAAACAAACCTACACACCTAGATATGACCTGTATTTCAATGGAATTCATCTTATGATGCCATTATATTATAAGAATAAGTCTATTGGAAGTTATTTCTTTATAAATAAAGGTTAAATGGCTTCTTTTCTTCATTTTACATGGAGTTACACTTGTGTTAGAGGCAGAAAAAGCACTATCAATTATCAGTGACTGAGTCTCAAATACACACAAGTAAGTCCTGGAGAAACTGGAGCTAATAATGCTGAGGTAAGAGGAGAGGCAGAGAAAAAGTGTGATCCAAATTTCTGCAGAAGCCCTCAGTGTAACAGAATCCACTTAATTTCAATTGGAGCTGAGAATGATAAACAATCTGAATAATGTTCCTGAAGTGGTCTAATCTCTTTAGGACAGAGAGAGCTGGAGGATGGAGGGCAAGATGGGTGAAGAGGATTGTTAATTTGATCAAAATGGTGGCTCAAGGAGTGGAGGAGTCTGGAGATACAGCCCACAGGGAAAAATCTCTCCCTCCTCCTTTATCCTGTTACATATTACTCTGTCTCCCACCGCTCAGCCTAATACTTAAACCCAATTATTCCTCCCACTGTTTGAAAAAAAGCCACGTTGGCTAAGGAGAGTGTTCACACTGTCCCTGGGTGTATGTGTACCAGCAGTGTATTGCTATTTGGGGACAATATTAGGCTTTTATTAAATCTGATCCAGTCAGTGTCGTCCACCTTAGATATGATAGATATGATGCAGTTTGTTTTGTTAGTATGAAAAATGGACAATGCTCTGCACCAATTTACTAAGTCGTTCTAACCAAATCATTCAAATGAGTTGAGAAGAACTTCCTGGATAGTCAGAGTCAATGACGATGCCAACTTTGTACCAAACTATCATGGTTAGGAGGGCAAACGTCTTGTTTTACTATTCAGTCTGTGTTGCAACCTTCACCCATGGTCATGAGCTTTGGGTAGTGAATAAGGCTGAGCCTGAGAACTTGGAGAACCACTGTTCCTTCAAATTGAAAGGAGCCAGTTGAGGTTGTTTGGGCATTGGAACAGGGTACTTCCCGGACGCCTATCCTCTGGAGGTTTTCTGGGCATTCTGGGACATGGGATCTTGAACTCCTACCTGAAACCAACATGCGTGAGTTAATTTTCAAGAAAGAGAGACCCAATCTGAGGGGGACCCAAGCTCAGTCAGATCTGACCCGAATTGACCCAAGGACTACTAGACCCCATCCAAAATGTGAATAGACCCTAACAGAGAGAGAACACAAACAGCAGCAGCAGCAAAATGCATTATTAATTAACTTGATCAATCAAGAAATTAAGGTGGAAAAAGCAGCAATATAATAATAATAATAATAATAAAGTCCTAACATCAAATGTAAAGTCATAGAAACCAAAATAATTTGTTTAGATGCTTTGAAGACAAATTATATAAATATTTGAAAGTCCTGCTTGCACCACCAGTAAAACATTCTGTTGCCAACTGGGTGATAGCTCGACAAAAGACAATGTTCTAATCTATTTAATATCTGTCAATCAGATTCCGATAAACACTCATTTAATAGCATAAATGTTGTAGAATAGTAGATGGTCTTATTACAAGCTCAGCTTCAGGTCCCTCATCAGAATAGAGCGAATGTGTTGTACTGTTTATTTCCATTTCAAAGAAAAACAGTGTTTGAGTGAGATATGACATGAGCTTATTAGACTGAGTAGAATTTGGATCTGGTCCAACATAGGTCCCAGGTCTGGTCTTGGTTCCTCAGAACCTAGTGGACCAATTGCAACCTCTACTTGGACTCCCTGCACTGCTGTTAATTTCCTGTTTCCTACTGACAATACACGCTGGTTCTTCTTTCCCATGACCTAACCCCAACCCCTTCCCTGACCCTTAACAAAGTGGTCTTTGTGTATAAACCTAACCTTCCCTGAGTTAAAGGAAAAAAATACAGTTCATTACAACTTGGGTCATATGTAAATTAACCAATTGTTTAGCCTGATAATTTACCAATTTATTTGAAGGTAAAATGAAAACTGAGAGCACCCTTATGTGGCTGATAGTCCCAATTGTTCATGAAAACTGTAATTGTGTTACAGCAAGTATGTTCGATCAAAGCTGAACCAGGAAGTCCAAGGAAGGTCTATAAACTGAGATGGTTGATATGCTGATAATCTTAACGTCTGGCTTTATTTTCTCTTCCAAACTTTGGCTAACCTCAGGGTTTGTTTCCAACCTTACTGACCACTTGTCTTTCTGTAGCATTGAAAGTACAAACATAAAACCAAGTTTTGGGAGACACTGTCAAACAATGTCCTGTTGATAAGGCATCATACCAGAAACCTCTAGCATGGTTTGTTTTAGAGGGAAATAAAATTTATTTTTTGTTTAGTTTGGATGACTTGGTGGAAAAGGGGACAAGCCTGTGAAGCACCAGACACACGGTTCACCCACACATGACAACACTGTTCACGGTGTTCACTGTGTTTCATGTGCGGTGTTCTCCCTTTTCACTCTAGAATCTTCCATTTTCCCCAGAGATGTGGAATACAGACCTTTTGTGACCACAGAGGATGCAGTCACTGTATTTTAACCATCTGTGCTGCAGAGTTTTAGCATGAAAGCCAATTACCCAGCCGTCCTCCGACACCAGGCCCACAGAGCAAATTATTATAATTCTGACATTTTCACGTTCCTTTGTCTCCCACCAATAATCCACTTATCTTCCTCTTCTAACAGATTATATTTTTCAGGATGTTGCTGTTTTTTGTCATCTGACAGTGGCATGAATAATTTAGCAGTCATGAAATTTTTAGCCTCCTCCACCTCCGTGGTAACAAGAAAAGCCACTCTGTGCACAGGATGCAAAGTCACAATTTATTCATGAGGAGATGCCACACAGCCGAGGAACACAGAGAGACTGGAGCTGGACAGAGGAACACAGCCCTGACATCGCCCATTCATCAGCACTGAGCTGTGTGTACAGTGTGTTATTATTAGCAAGGTCAGAGCTGTGCTGCACGCTGACTCCCAGGAGCAGGTCGCTGAGTGACTGGCAGTCCAGCAGGGATTATTGAGGCTCCCCACAGGAATACAAGCAGCTGTTTCAAGTGAATGAAAAACTAGAGACTGAAATCACTTTACTCTTTCTAGCAATGTAACCCTCCATCATGCTTGTTGTGAAGGATAGATGTATTCTCTGTGGTGAAGGACAGGAAGCAGCATAGCATGATTCTTCCATTTCTGTCCACTGTGAAGCCTTGGATAACAAAGCGTCGCCTCGGCTTTGACTATTCTCGTCTCCTCTGCCTCACAGCACAAAATGACCACAGATTATCAAGTGGGGTTGATAGGGAGATGATCAATACTAATGACTCAACAATTACTTGGTCATCTGCTGAGATTTCTGGCTGCTCAAAACTCACTTTGCAGCCAAAAACACCTTCATTACAGCTGACACCCACGAGCTTCATTTTATACTACCCTGCGTAGATGATGGTACTATCAGTGAGCACAGGCACCGAATGCTGAGCACGCACGTGTGGGAGCATGGAGTTGGTGCCACATTTACATTTGATAACAAACTCCATGTTGGTGCTTAGTTGGATCAGCCGTAGAGACTAAGCTGCTGCCTGGCCACTGCCCTTATTGTAACCACCAATCACAGAGCACCCCTCTGATTGATCCAATCCAGCATTTACCACACTCCACCTGACCTAGCACAAACTGTGCGTGAACGGCAAATGGCGTTGGGTGATATCATGAAATAGCATGGGATCATTGGAGTTGTTGTCTTCACCACCATTACTATAAGCTCCTCCTGGTTTGGATTCCTTTAGTGTCAGTGTTCAGGAAATCAAACAAACCCAGTGATTCTAATCATTAAAAACACTGAATAAAGCAGTTTGACATTTAAAGTCAGTGTTTGAGCGACGCTGTACGGAGGACAGAGACTCAGGGAAGAGTTGGAGCTGAGAATGATGCTAACCTTTGTTCTGATTGTTTCTCTGATAACTTATGAAGCAGACGTTCAGCAGGTTTTTACCAGCAGATGAATTATGCACAGAGGTGTCCTCCTCTCCATTACAAACACACCAGGGGATTAAAACCAGTAGAAACTCCCAGAAAGCAGTTTCACTTTAACAATCAGAAATTCAGCGACGCTCTTCAGTGACACAGGACAGGACGTCTCCAGCAGCTGGGAGCTGAGCTGTCTAACATTTCCTCAGCTTGTTTCTCTGATAACTTCAGATCCAGACGTCCGACGACTAAAATCCTTCATCTGGGTCAAATATAGAGCTGAAAACCACCAAGGTGTCAAAAGTGTATGTGGCTTAAAACTAGATAAAAGTCAGTGTTGAGCTTCTGTCAGACAAACACACTGACACGTGATCATAGAGGATATGATGTCACTGACAGGCGACCAATGAAACGTTACCATGATTAAAATCACAGATTTCTCTGGTTTGAGAATTGATGGAAACATTTCAGATAATGTAAGAACACAACTCAACAACATAAAGAACATCTACTTCTTTTTAGACATTTTAATGTGGAGAAGTTACAGATTGTAACTGTATTATACACATATATATATATATATATATTTATATATTATGACAGTGGGACATTCAACTGTTTAGCGCACCCACTGGCAGAAACATAAATTGAAGCCTATGTCAGTGTGTCACTAAAGATGTTTTTATTATTAGGCCGAGGTACAGGTTACAAAAAAATTTAAAAATAATGTTATCTAATAATATAGTATAGCACGTTTACACAGGATTTGAAAAACAAGTCACCAAACCAAGGAAAAACCACACTGGAAGACACAAACAAATGCGCTGGCAATTAATCTCCTTCAGAGAGAAGATGACGAAAACCAAACAATCAAGAAGCATCATTCATCGTTTTGCTCAACATCAGTGGAGACTCAATGAATCATGCCGCAAAGTTGGAGCCTGTTATTTTTCAGTGGGCTGCATGTGATTGACTATTCAAGGCGTCGCAGCTGACAGTGTACTGTACATTACCTGGTCTAACACCTGTGTCTGTAGGCCTTTTCACACTGATTCTGACTGTCACTGTAGGGACAGTAGGTGTTACTAATGTCTCTAACAATAGCTGTGTTCTACCATGACAGTGTGATAGTGTGACAGCATGCACAATACCACAGCCCTTAAATTCAAACAGCTAAATGGAATTCAGCCATCATTGACTTCACTATTCAGACCCGTGCTTTTCCTCCTGTCATGAGGCACGATGTCCTGTTTCTACAGAATTCAAGAATCAAGAATCACATTTTTCAACTCTAAAACAGCCCCTTGTCTACTGTTGTTTGAATACAAATATAATATCATTTTCAAGATTCATGTCCTCTGCCTCCATTTAGTTCATCACTGGTTCCACTTCATTTCCAGTCTGTTCCTATGTGGCAGTGCATCCAATTAAAGCTTTTCAGGAAAAACAATGGCTGCTAATGTTGCTGTAAATAAGTGTCACCAGTAATACCAACTCAATACTTTGTAGAGTAAGCTCTGTCACAGGCTGTTGTCCCAGTGTGTACCTGCCCATGGGCAACAGTCACACTTACCTGCAAGATTACCTGCAACATGTAACAAAGCAATAAAGCATGACTCTGTCTTATACACACCCTGAACAACCATCAGGAGTGTCTCCTGAAATAGCGCCCCTACGGCGGCAGGTATACCGGGCCTCATTTGTTATGCTTACACTAATAAACACATGGACTGTATAGATAACAGCGTACCTACCTTCGTCGCCATGGTTACTATAATAACAGTCATAGCTTGGTTGGGTTTAGTAAAAGATTGTTATTTGGGTTAAAATAAGTACTTCCTCAACGTTAGATGATCTTTGTTGTCATGGTTACAATATAAACAGCTGGTTTCACATGGGAATGGAACACCGCTCTCCTGGGTCATATTCAACCATCCACCACAGCCTCCTCCTGACGTGGACTTTGTCTCTCTTTATACTACGTCACCGCACTATTCCCTTTGCTTTTTGTCGCCTAGCAACAAAAACTAACTATGGGTCATAATAACCTGCTGCACAGACGACCTGTGGGCTCGTTTTTTTTACAGGAGGAAATTCTCCTTACACACACTTTCAGGACACACTAAAATGCCACCTGACCTTTGTAAAAATAACTTCTAAAGTATAAAAGTGTTTTCATCTTTAGTGCATTTCCACACCATGATATAAAGAAATTTTGATTTAAATCTATTGAGAACAGCATTATAACTGATGCATTGTTCCCTCCTGCCAAAAGATGTGGCAAATGTGGTTCATTTAGCGAGGAGGTGAGTTTTTATACTGTTTCATTGTGGTTGAGTATTTTGTTTGTAATTTTTGAAATCTGAATCTTTTACCTATGGCTCTGTGGTGAGAAATTAAGTAGATTGATTGAACTCTTCTCATGTATCATTTATAAAGATAATTAATGGGAGTGCATCTTGACTCAGTTGACCTTGTCTGGAAATACCTGTTCAGAATAAATGCTGGGAAAATGTTGCACCACTCAAGGTAAAAGGATGAAAGTGATAAAAGCAAGAGGACTTGGATCACTCAACACTGCTCATGGTGGGGCAAATACGTCAGTCCATCTATGTGTTGGTCCATCCAAAAATTAATTTGGCCTGACTTATTACTGCACTGTAAAATCTTTTTATCAGTTTGAGTCTCATTTTGTTCAGTTTGGACGGATTTTATTTTCTATTTATTATGTTTTATTGTTTTTATTGTGTTTATTGTCCTATTGCATGTATTCACCGTATACTAATTACTTTGAATTGCCTCTGTATTTGAAATAAACATGCCTTGCCTTAATGTAGGGATTAACATGAAAGAATATTCATGATCCCCAGAGGATGAATCCCAATGTTTTCAGTAACTTTCCTCATCAGAGAAACAATCACATTAATTGTTTGTTCAAACTTGAACAAAGGTACTGTAAAGCTGCTGTACTCAATATTTTTATATTTCCAATGGATCGATGTGTACTGTGAATAACAACAGTTGTTCGCAGTGACAGATCCATAGAGAGTGACACCAACTCAGCTCTACAAAGCTTTTCAGCCGCTTTCAGCTCATTGTTTTGTTTTTTTTACGGACTGCAACTTTACTGTTTTGAATGCATCTCAGTGCTCTCATCAACACCAGAACTAACAACTAACAGGTGAAGAAAGTGGAGCAATTAGCAGATAAAGCAGGTTGGTGGAGGATATGAGAGTTTACAGCCTGTTGCACTGCCCCCAAGTGGCCCAACGAATGACTTTAAAATGACCTTTGTTAATGTTTCTGTGACCAAAGTGACCTTTTGTGACTGTTCTTCACATGCAAAGATGGAAGCACCGAAACTTTGTGACAGTGCCACAAAAACCCCTTGGTTGAGTTTTGGGCAGATATTTGGATCTAAGGTGTATTTGGTGTTAGAGATGTTTACATCACGTCTTCAACCAATACTAACATTGGTTTCTACTGTCAGCTGCTGACCAGACTGTGTGAGAGACTATGTTCACTTTAATTTTAAAGGTAACTTTGGACTTTGCTCTTACAGTCTGCTGCAACAAGCACTGTAAGCTAAGAAGTATGATTTTTACATTTCTACAATTTTTACTTGTTACTAAAAGTTATGTTGCACTGGAGATTGGGCTACCTCTCTTTATTGTGTAAATTTGTCTTGTGACAGTGAAGTACACCTCTACCTTGATTCACTACTGTATTTTATTTTAAATTTTTCAGCAACACAAAAAAAAACATTGTTAACTTAACGCTGGTTAAGTTGATTACAGCCCCACAGTCTCTGGTTAACACAGGTTACCAGACCAGTGGGACCAGTTATGGTTAGCGTAGCAAACACTAAGTTAGCTAGCTAGCAAGGTTAGCAAAGTGCATCCGTAATTCCATTAACTCTGATATTAATTGGGATGCTAACTGTCTCCCATCTCCAGTTAAAACACTTTTAGGGAGCATCATACACATTACAACTGTAGGACATTCAGAAAATAAACCTTTACTTACCCAAAAAACTGGATATCAGGATCCCTCTAGTCTGTCAGTACCGAACAATGAGTCATAACTATGGTGAACCGAAAACTGATTAAAACTAAATTACTAACAGCAAAACTGTTGGTGCAAAATTCCACCTCTACCAACAAATAACGAGAAAACAACAGTAATTAAACACAACTGATTCAAAACGATGCGCATACGACTGCAGCTGTCCCCGGTGACTGACCCCCTGGCCTTCCTCATCAGATTGTCAATCACTCCAGACCAGGCATGTCAATCAAACAGACACGCCCCCCAAAATACAATCTTTAAGAGCTAATATCTAATTAATTTGATTGTTTTCAGATGGACCACCAGAACACTGAATAAGGGGTCTGAATTTAGCCAATGACTAATGAGTATTTCAATAGAGAAGTTGACGTTTTTTGAATGGGTGTCTATTGGAACCAGAGTTTTTTGGAGCCAGCTCCTAGGGGCCCTCAGTGGTATTGCTGTATGTCCATCTTTATATACAGTCTACGAGCCCTACTCATCTAAGATCTAACTCAATATTATTAATTACTCTCAGACGAACATACATTAAATTAAAGAACTAAAATTAACCATAATAACCATGTGTGAGTGAGGTATACTTCTAATCACCGTAATAGCAGCCAGCAGAAGGAACCGTCAGGTTATGATGTAAGCAATGTACACCTGGATGAATGTGATTGGATCATACACAGCTGTGAATCCCCATTTTAAATCTCCATGGTCTGGCCAAACTAGAGAGGCGGCCTAGCCTCAGCAGCAGCCTGAGATATGAACAGGTTTTCTTCTCAGTTATGTCTTTGCTTGGGATCATGGGTCTGGTAGTCTGGATTTGCAGCTTTGTTATTCCTCCGCACCAGCAACAGCCAGAGCCAGCTGTACATCTGTCCCATTCCCGTGGACACGATATCTCAATAACGCGTTGACGGAACTTCTCCAAATTTTGCACAAATATTCACTTGGACCCAATGACAAACTGATTAGATTTTGGTGGCTAAAGGTCAAAAGTGAAGCTCATCAGGTCGTCACAAAACATGGTTTTGGCCTTGTGAACACAATATCTTGAGAACTCCTCAAGGGAATCCCTTCAAATTTGGCACAAATGTTCACTTGGACTCAAGGATGATGTTGGAGGACTGGCTTCATTTTAGGTTCACTGACCACTGAAGTTTCCTTTACCACCATACTCAGCTCATCATTACCACTTGTTACAAGAAATGTCAAATGTAGTTGGCAGATTGCTTTGAAATTTTCTGAGAGTGTTTATGCTCCCCACAAATGTTTTATACTCAAGCACATATGTCACAATTTCAATAAGAATAAAGGAATAATATGAGATGGCTCCTGCATAATATTTTACATTTTCTACTTTGTGTTTTGCCACCATCCACATTTCCAGCCCCATCAGCCATTTTAGACAGCGAGGATATGGCTGAAGATCCCTGACTCAGTCTTTGCAGAACATCCTGTAGTGTTCACTCTCATATTAATCTTGTCTTTAATGTATTTTTCGGTGATAAGAGTTGAAAGCCTCAGAGGCGCTCAGCATCAGAGAAGATCCAGAGATAGAGATGAGCCAGCGGCGGCCCAACGGCCGGCCCTGATAAAGCCACAGGAGATCCAGCGAGTTTCCTGTGACACCAGCTTTAACAGCAAAACTCCCAGAGGACCGCCGCAGAGCATCATTAAGTGCTGCCCATTTCTGATAGCAAAATCAATCTCACAGAAGGTACAGCCTCCACATGTGTGGCATGTCGGACAACCTTGCAATTTACCTTTTAGTCTCTAAAAGGAAGTGTTTTCTTGATTTATGTGAGTGTAGCCTGAGGTTTGTCACACACATTTACTGTATACGTGCCTGAATGCACACTGATGAAGTGCTGTAACTGTTTAATAGCACACTGTGTGAGATCGTACGCTGCCTCACTAATGACTGAGTGTCTTCTCTGCACAATAGGGGACATAATAGCCTTGAAACTGAAATGAAGCAGTGACATTCTGAAAAATGAACACCTTGATTTGGATCCAACCTGGATGTCAATAAAAACTATGAGCAAAATATTAACATGTTTTTTACAGGTGTTGAGAAGTTGTATAAAGCCTTTTGTGTCTCCAGAGGGAGAGAAGTCTAATACATGTCCACAAATGATGTCACTTGAGCTGGCGTCGGTTAGTAAATCTAGGGGTGTGGAGTAAGAATGAAGAGAGATTACCAAGCCCCTGTAGCCTGGTCCTCATTTTTGTCAGTTCAGTTGTTGAATTGTGGGTAATGTTGGCACCAGGTTTTTGATGAAGAAGAAGAAATCTTGGATTAAAAAAACTATGATATCTCTGGTACTGCTACATCAATCGTGAATCAGACAGTAACAAAGTTTCCATTCAAATCTAGCACAAGTTTTTACCAGATTTTGTCATAAATGCCAGGGCTCCAGTCAAACCACGCATGGTGAAAACATGTTAAAAACATCATATTTCAGTTTGATATGTATATTGAAAATACAAATAAAAACTGGTGGATGGAAATTTTGTTTAGAGTAAAGGATTGTCTGGAATAAGGTTGGATTATTTCTGCATATAATTACCCAAGGAACGGCTTTGCATGGTCCAGGTTGTATATCAGCCTGATAACGGCCTGACCCAACAAAATTAAGCATCCAGCTTAACAACAGCTGCTTATTTGATTCTGTATAGTGGAAGAAGGTGCACCTGAAACCTGTACACCTCCAGGACACTGAGGTGAGAAAGAAAGATTGTGGCCAACCCCTCCCACCGTGGACACAAACTTTTTGAGTCACTCCCCTCTGGCAGAGGTTAAAACCTCACACCATATAACAGCTTTTTCCTGATTGCAGTTGGCCTCATCAACAAGGCCAGAGGCCCCCATTGTCACTGACTGACATTACATTTTCTCTTTGCACTGCTATTCTTTTGTGCTGTTGTGTCAAATTTGAATTTCCTGCACCTTATCTTATCTTTATGAGATGTTTAGGATTCTTTTTTTTTTCTGGCTTTTAGTAAAGTCAGGATAAAAACATATGATGAGGTCATAACAAAACAAAACAATCACTTGACATAAGACAAAGCACATTTATCTAATCAATTAAACTACTCTGATGGCTCCATTTGATGATAAATTAGCAAATAATAAGCAGCAATTGTTTGTATTTCTAAATGAATTTTAGTTGAATGGAGTCATAACTATGCTTGTTGTTGCTTTCTTACTTAATGTGCCATTGAAATCTTTGCCATGTAAATAAAATGTTTACAACAGCACACAGTTCTTTACGGTGTAAAAAGTAACACAGATGTGTGTTGACCCAGACTGAACTCACCAAGAAAATACTCCTTTTCTTTAAAGTGCAGTGGCTGTTGCATAAGCTCGTGCTTTCCGGCAGTATCACTCTCCCACAGGAACATGTGACACATACATGTAGACTTACACACGCATGTGAAACACACACCCTTCACAGGTCAGCCCTGCTGGAGGAGGAGGAGGAGGAGAAGGAGGAAAAGACCACTGGTGCCCTCCTGTGGTAGAAAGGAGAGACGTGGGAGCCAGGAGCCAAGAGGCACGTTTGGTTTTGTCCAGAAGACAATGGCCAACTTCAGTCGTACTAAACACCAGCAGAGTGAATATGTGAGTGAGCTGTCGGGCTCCAACTGATATTAAACACATGTGTGTGTGTGACATTTCCTGAGAGGGGAAAGACTGACTGAAAAATATTGAATTTGTAGTATATGTACACAAACACAACATTCATGTGGGACTGATCAGTGTGTACAGGGTGTTAGCAGTGAGGAAGTGGTGGATGTGGAAGGCTGCTGCAGGGAGGAAAGAGTTAGCATATGGAAGAAATGTGTCTTAAGGTCCTTTTTAACACAGTCTAGCATCAAAATGCATAAGCACACCTGATTCAGTTCCACACCATATTTTAAGATTTCTGACAGTCACAACCTCTCATCAACATCTCCACACAGATGCAGACACATGTGTCGTCAAGGTGATGTACTGATATTGTAAACAATGTTTAGAAATACTTGAAATGTTAGAAAAACCACTACTTGGTTTATTTTGTCTTTTTAAAGCGAAATAACTTTGTCTACTGCAACTCAATACATAGTTTCCCTCAAAAAAAACTGTCCTAAAGTGAGAGTCAGAGTGTTTGTATCGCACAAAATCACATCATTGCATTAATAGTTCTAGCATCTGCCTGCCGGAGACTACAGTCCAGAAACTCTGTCCTACTCAGTCACAATGGAAGAGAAAAAAACTAGAGGAAAGACACAAGACACAAGAGCTAGCCATTGGAAAGAAAAATAAAACCCCATCAGTGTTTACCCATTAAAAGTTACTGGTCAGTAGTTTTGTAACGACCAAAGCACATGGAGCATATGGAAGAAACCTTTTAAAAAGGGGCACTCCACCGATTATACATCCCTAGCTCAGCTCATCCACTGTGGTTAGTGCTACTGTGAAAACAGTTGTATGTTGTCTGAGCCCATACAGAAATGTAATATATCACACATACAGTATGTCCCTATATCAAGAGTGATGTTGCCATTGTTAACTATAAGGTGATATAGATACATCCTCTGGATATATGATGATATCATTTTATAACATATATGAAATATCCATAGTCAAATTTGTAAAAAAAACAATATACGCACAAAAAAATCTCTAGGTTTATATATATTTTCTTATTACAACATGTATCTTCCCATTCTGGGAAAGTGGTCTCACACTTTTGGACCCTATTGTTTATAATATCAACACATACTGACAGGCTTTGGGATGGAAATATATTCTTGTAGCGTATGTCTAAAATATAAGCATACATACGTAAATGTATAGATTTGTATCGGCTAAACATGTACATGTTTGTCAATATATGAAATTGTTCCAATTTCTAATAGGTTCCATATTTAAATTTTACATATATGTACATATAAAAAAACATATATTTCATATTTGGAAATTCAACATATGTACATATGTTACATTTGCTTATGGAAGGCTCTGAATCAGCTGATGATGTCATCAGGGTTATTTTCATCTTGTCCTGGGCTCAGAAACAAATTTTTAACAGAAAGTCTAAATTACAAACTGGGGGGGGGGGCATGGAGTCTCTGAAAAAAGAGGCAATCATTCTTTAACCTGGCCTTGAATTCTAAGTATTTCTTTCAAAACAGTGAATATTAATTACTGTGCAATAATCAAAATTTGAAAAATAAATAAATAAATTATTTCTCAGTATCTTAGCAGAAAAAAAAACTCAGCTAATGTGCTTCAGATTTGATTGATAGTGCCACCAACAGAAATCACAAAAAATACAAATCCGGATTGGTGCATAAATACGACTTTAAATCGCTGGGAGGAGCACAAACAAAAACAAAGAGAAAGAAATACAAAAAGTCTCTCATGTCTCAACCAACATTTGGCGTCTGACTCTGGTGTAAAACTGTGTGTTCAATCACATTTCAGCACCATGTGTATTACTTGTTAGTTTGTTCACCTGACATGGAGACAGAAAGGAAAAAGGCAGGATCAGAAAAGGGAACAAAGAGGTGGAGGAGGAAGGAAAAGAAAAGAAAAGAAACTTAAATATCAATGTATATACACTATATGTAAATATCACTGATGAGCAAAGTTGAAATTGCAATATAAATGCATAATAAATCAAGCTATAGAACACAGACAGTTTTTTCTCTTTGGGATGAGGAAAGAGATCGGCAATAACAACACTAGAGATCATCTGGTGATTGCATCACAGCAGCCACGACGTCAAAATGCTGACACTGTCACACCCACATCTTAACTGACTGTTCTCTAAACCCCGCTTCCAGCAATTGTGATTCATTCATTCATTCATTCATTATCTATATACTCTTTATCCTTTTAGGGTCATGGTGGGAATGGAGCCAATCCCAGCTGGCACTGGGCGAGAGGTGGGGTACACCCTGGTCGCCAGTCTATCACAGGGCTGACATGTTGAGACAAACAACCATTCATGCTCACTTTCACACCTACAGGCACTTTGGAGTCACTGATCAACCTGACCTGCATGTCTTTGGATTGTGGAGGAGGCCAGGGAACCTGGATGAAACCCACACAGAAAGGCCCCACCTTCCTGCTGTGAGGTGACAGTGCTAACCACTGCACCACCATGCCGTGCACTAATTGTCAGATTATTGCTTAATAACCATAACTAAGATAATATGAACGCAAGGTGTGATTAATTGCTCAAACATGAGCTATAATCAATAGCATGTCCAGCTAAGCTAACTAGTTGCTATTATTACTAATGATATATTATAAGTCAGATTTCTTTTTTTTCCTCAATGTGGCCCTAATACTCCATCATCCATCCATGGTGTAGCTTTACTCTGAATACCTACGACATGTTGGAGACCCACCAAGAGTGTGGGAGAGTCAACTGCATCAAAAGTAGCAGAAAAGTCCAACAAAAGAGTCTGGTTACCATAGCAAATCATTTGTTACCCTTAGCAGAGCTGACTCAATACTGTGGTGCATCCTGGAACCTGATTGGTATCTGTCCAAAGCGTTCTGCTTTACTAAGAAACTTTCAGAAGAAAACATTTTGAGAGCAATAATTTAAGTTTGAAACAGACCGGAAGTTGTTGAGAAGAGCTGATCAAAGAGACACAAACAAGCACAAGTAGACATTAAATAAAATAATAATAGATATAAAAGACACACAAAACGACTACGAAGCGAAGTGTGTAACGACCAAAAACAAACACAACTACAAAGAGACACAACAACAACCACAGACAGATGCAAATACAATACAAACACTAGAGACGCAAAACAACATCATAAAGAGGCATAAAACTTGTGTTGTAACTTATGTCTCTTAAAATCTGGGGGTCTTGCTCTTATGTAGAAGAGGAGAGGGCCTCCTACGTGTGTTGAGGGGCCCATTGTCTTATCTACCCACATGGTCACCCCTCAGTATGATTTGTTCATGGGTGCTCAGGAGCCAATCACTGTATGACGCTCTTTACTGAAGCTTTCCCCAGCCTTTTGTTCAGATCTCCCCTGCTTTGTTTCACAATGTAACAATTTTTCTGTGTGTGTATGTGTGTGTGTGTGTGCATGTGTTTGTGTGTGTGTGTGAGAGAGAGAGAGAGAGAGAGAGAGTGTTTGTGTCTGAACACTCACTTTAACGTGTCCAAAGATGAAGGGTATGGCAAATTAGAGAATGCATCTGCCTGGTGTCTGAATAACAAATAACACCATTAGTGAGACAGGGGTGTTTTCTGCCAGGTCCTCCAAGATGAATGGCTGTGTCACTGCCTAAAACACACACACACACACACACACACACGCGCGCACACATGCACACCCCTACACACACACACACAGTCATATGGACGTAAGGCTCTGGTGTAGTGCTGTCATACCTGTAGATGATACAAGTGTAAAAGCTCACACCTGATGTGTTCAGCATGTCTCTGTTCTGTCTGTCTGTCTGTCTGTCTGTCTGTCTGTCCTTCTGTCCCTCTCTTGGCCTCGTTCACATTGTTATTCAGGTCTCTGAGGGTCTGTATCAGTCCTTATCTGTTACCAGTGTGACTTTGATGAATGTGACTTTTACCTGAGATTGGTGGTGCACCGGTGAAAGGACAGTGGTGCTGGGTGCGTTGGCAGAAAAGAATCTTACTCTGCAGTTTTGCTGTTAGTGTTTGATGGGGGTGTTTAAAGCAACATGTTTTACAGAACAGTGTCATCCCTCCTCTCCACGCTGCCCCTGACGTGATCCCTTCCTAGAGCCACTCCTCTAAAACCACTGTACCCTGGACTCCAGTGTACTCCATCCACTGCGACTCAGCATGGAGACGTCTGATGAAACACAACCCTTGATTTATCTAATTGTCAATTCATGGTTTCCAGAATTAGACTAATGGAAACACATCAGCCTCAGCTGCACTTTGTTTTTGGTGCTAATTAGCAAGCTAACACATCCACCCAGGAATCATTATACCTGCTACACGTTGTGTGTTTGGCGCACAGCATGAAATACAGTCACTACTGGATGATTGCAACAGAATGTTGGACCAGAATCAGGCCAAGGAACCAGACATATTGTTGGGCCAGAAGAGGGTGTGGTGATGCCAATCAAGTAGTAAACTGCAATTTTGGTGCCAAGAATGAGCGCGTCAAGTTCGCTGTCCACTACTTTTGATCCTCCAGCCAGGTAAACCTTATCAGCTTCTTGATCCAGAGCACAGTCAGTTCTGGCAGCACAGAGTTTTTTTGTTTTTTTAATACTTTGTTTATTGGAGTTTCTTCATTTTAAATTTACAGACTAAATAGAACATTCAAACATTCATTAAGACCCTCCCTCCCACCCCTAATTACACAACAGTCTATGTAAAATTAAAAGTAAAACTTAACAAACATTTCTTTAAATATTGAGTTATGCATAAAGGTTGAAGTGATTGTGGACAAGAATCAATATAAGTTGAGTAAAATTCACAAGTAAAAATATAAATACTATAAAAATGAATAAATAAAAAACAAATAAAAAAATAAAACAATAAATTGATAAATTATATACAAGGCAATATACACATATACATACATAAATACATGCATGCAAACATATACATGTATACATAAGTCAGAAATCATAGGAGCATTCTAATTAATTAAAGATCAAGAAAAAAAAACAGAAGTGTATCATTTGGTTATCATCCTATTCTCTTTCCTTGTTCACAACCACGAGACCCTAGCTGCAAAACAAATGACAAGTTATCATGGGATGGTGGTGGTAGCGCCAGTCCCCGTCCAATCACAGGCATCACAGTCAGGTCATTCATGAGATGTATCCTGTAAAAATCTTCCACTTTGCCTCTTACTCTGTGGGTCAGTTTTTCTGATGCCGGCCTGCAAGTCATGACGGTACAGTTGGATGAAGAGGAAGTCAGACGGCTTGCTGTCCCGAGGCCTTGTAGACATAACAACAAACTTTATTTGTGTAGCACTTTTCATACACAGGATGCAGCTCAAAGTGCTTTGGCAAATATAAAAGGAGAGAGGGAGTTAAGACTGGAAATCATTAAAAAACAAAAAAAACTGAGCTATTGAAAAAAAAGAGCTAGTTAAAAGCTAAATTGAAAAAGTATGTTTTCAGTTGCCATTTAAAAATTTCCACTGGGTCTGTCCCTCTAATATTTCTTGGTAGGGTGTTCTGCAGTTTAGGTGCATAATGGATGAAGGCTGCTTACCCAGGTTTATTTTGGGGAACTTTTAGAATATTTAGAGGCCCTGCTGTAGACGATCTAAGGGCTCGTGGAGGGACATAAAACAACACAGAATCCAAACCATTAAGAGCTTTGTATACACATAGAGCTCAAAGTTCAAAGGTTTTCAACAGGTGAGCCTTCAGTGTCTCGTATTTATTCTGTTGCGGAGGATGTTTGAGGAAATCACCACTCTGGCTGGCTGGCTGCTGTTGAACTCCAAGAATGACTCCCACGCTGGCTGTCACATTTGTGAAGAGCCGTCTCCGGAGACGGCCAGCAGACAAACGTCAGGGTCACCGGAGAAGAAACCGCAGGAAAATAATGACGGACAATTTCTTCTTTTACTGCATGACTTTTAATCACCACACCAAAAGGACAAAATGGCGCTGCTTAAGACCAAAACAAAAGTAAGGAGTTATTCACCCTTAAGGTGTCCACAGACCTGACACAGAAAGGCCCACAGAATAACTGCATGTCGAGATCATACGGCACAGCATATAGTGAATTATGTGAATAGAATACAAAACCATATAAAATCTAAAATCAAATGTACCACTTTATACGTTTTGTTTGTCTTTTCTACTGTAGAGTCTCTACTGTAAATCAACACACATGTTCGAGAGAGATGCACTCAAACAGTTCACACAGTCACATCAGCATTCGTAGATCAAATAAAACCTCCCTCTCTGTTAATAATCCCTTCTGGATCGTGCATTCCTGCCAGTCCTCTGCTGCCGTCTCAATCCAAACACAGGGTAACCGGGGCAACTACTGTGAGTGTCAGACTAATTAAGAGGAACTTCTTTTTTAGTGAATCCAGACCAATGTCTCTCAGAGCTCTCCACACAGGTAGAAGTGGTTCTGATGGGCAACATGATGTGACAGAGACCAGAGACAGAGGAGTTTATTTGTGGATCGTTACCATGACTACAGTTTTTAGTGATGCAAGGTTATCAGAAATTGTTTTTTGCATTTAAAAAAGCCAAATCTAAGTGTAGTAAACTTTTTAAATATGTTTTCATGGTGGTATGTCACTGCAGGTTATTACTGTATATGGACTTTGATAAAAAATTAAATTGTGCACCTATTGAAACCTATTGAAAACATACATATCCACAAACATGGAAAGAAAGACACATTTATACAGAAAGAAAAAAAGAAGAGTCCAGTCTTCTCTTATTCAACTGTTTTAATAATAGAGGCGGTGAAGCTTATTAAATACTAGTAAATATGTTTAATGCTACAGAGACAGGCAGGATGTTAACCATGTAATTTTCTCCAAAGCAGAGTGGAACTTCTTTGACTTATTAGACGTATTTTTTTGTTTCACTACTTTGTGACTTACCACATTTGTAAATTATTGTTTTTTTCCCCTAAAGCGAGATCTTACAGGACGGAGGGAGCATGTGTTTTGGCCCTGTGAATCGTCTGGATTTCCATCTCATTTGAGATTAGCTGAGAAGAGCTGTTTTGGATTAGCTGAGCTGCTCTCTCCCTCTGACAGTCTCAGATAAGAGAGCCTGCAGTCGCTGAAACACACTTGTCGAGGAAAATGCCCTTTTCTGCATGGTTAAGACTGCTCTGCTTCTCTCTTGTTGCCCAATGCTAACTCTTTGTGGAAGGGATTATTGCGACAGACTGTAAAGAGCTGTTATCATGCTGTCAAGTGAATGGTGACTTTTTTGAGTATCACACAAGGGTTAGACCAATATACAACACCAGCACTGGTCTGTTATTAATAATTTGACATCATCCACTTATGCCCACCTCAGTCATGATGGATGGTGCAGGTACAGCTGATCAATATGATTTAATCATTAGTGTTTTCATCATTCAGCAGTTCATCATTTTTGGAAATATTCTTGGTCACATCACACTGTCAAAGCAGACATTGAGATGATTTCATATCCATGCATCCACTATAGTGATGTCATTCCAGACTGTAAAGACGTAGCCTCTGTGATGTCACCCACAGGTTTCTGAAGCTCAGACTGAGCTGCTCCACCGTCACCATCTTGGCAGTGTCTGCCTCCGCCCCTAACTCCCAGCTAATCTAAAAACAGTCAAAGAGGAGGGGCGTGTGTGCAGCTGACATTTCAGTGCATGCTGGTTTGTGGAAAGCATATGCTCAACCCCTGTCACTCAAAGAAGCCACGCCCTCAAATATACATAACTTTAGTCATTAATAAGTGAGTTATATAAACAGTTGTCATGAAGAAGGAAATCAGTTCTAGAGACCAAAACTGTTTTTGTACCAGGCTGTAAACATGTTTATTTCTGCTGTAAAGTCGGGAGTCTATGGGGATTGACTCACTGTTGGAGCCAGACTCTAGTGACTCTGCAGCTTTTGTTTCTTCAGCATTGGATTCAGTTTTCAGCCTCAGACGTTGATGCTTGCGTTCCAGGCTGTGATCAGCCTACCTCGCACCAGGATGCAGGACATACTAATCTTAACTGCAAACAGTGTCCAACAAAATGCTTTATTTACAAATTGCGTCATGATAGTGTACAAACCCAGCTGTGCTTTTACTGGTCTCAGCTATTAGGGTACCAGGGCTGTAGTGGAGGTTAAATGCCATTTACCCAGAACTGATACAAACAGTGTTTACACAGACCCCTCTGAGTCTTTATGCTCACATCAAATTAGATGTAGTTTCTTCAGCAAATTCAAATTTGCTTGTTTACCTTTCTGCTGGATTGTATCCTCATTTTATCCTCATTGCCATTATATCTAATGGCACAGGACACCAGCACCTCTAAAATAGGATACATTATATCTATGACCATTAATGAGGATCTTTTTGGTTGTTTCATTGTTTTTTTTCCCCTTCAGTCACTGTGTTTTAGTGGTACAACTCTTGTTTGAATCAGGGTTTTGTTGGCTTGTCAGGTGACTGAGAATTGATGAAGAAAAGTAACAACCTATCAATTGATTTTTAAAGCATATGCTTCCCAACAGATATTAGATAAAGTGTTGCGGGTCACAACTATGACCTTTGAAATGCCACACTGTGATAATCTGCTGCTATTCAAGCTGGTTTATGAGCTCTTTTCTCCCCTTTATTTTTATGTACTGGGTGTAATTTTGCTATGACAGCTCAAGTCTTTGAAACAGGACAGTCACCTTGAATTTATACAAGTTTATGGGTTCATATAAATTACTATATTCACTGAAAATGTACACTAACACACAGCAAAACTGCTGTGTAGATTCATTAAAACAAGTAATGCCACAGCATATTTGTTACTAGATCAATCATAATAAATACCTTTGTCTGCCTCTTGCTACTGCCTGCTCATGCTGTTTTCGCCTTGGTTACCTGTTCTGACAACCTGTTGCCAAACTCTGTACTAGACACACAGAGTTGAGCCTGATATCAGTCTTATAAGCAGAATGCAAATTATACAATGACAATCAGGGGGGTCAACTATTTCTGCAGGGCGAAAGGGAACCCAGGATAGATCAGATATGTGCTTCAGTTAAATTAGGTGTTGGGCACACATGTATTTTAACATTGTTTAATGACCTAACTGGTAAAACTAAAATATTAAAATATAAATAAAACATTATAAAAACTAGTGTTAAAGGCAAAATACTAACTAAACCACTACAACATATGAAATAATAAACTATATTCTAAGGCTAAAGTTAGAAACTAAATAACATTAGTTAGCTAAAATGTATTCTAAGGCTAGAGTTAAAGCTAAACTGTAAGTTAAGGCTAAAATTACAAACTAGCTAGCATTAGTTAGCTTAACTGTAACATAAGACTAAACTTAGAAACTAGCTAACATTAGTGTTCATCCGTACTTGGCAAATCTAATTCAGAGACTCTTGAGGTAAGAAAGTAAAGTATATTAAATGAGCTAGATAGTTAACTACTGCTACTTACATTTACCTACAGTGTCTCATTTTGCTTGTGTGAAGCACAGGAGCAGAGACTTGAGGATGGGGCCACTGATTGAGTGAGGCAGGCAGAGATGGATGTTTCGGCCCAGCCAAACTATTGTTTTTACCTCTTTTTTGGGGGGTGGGGTGTCAAAGTCTTAATCAGGGTGTTCAGGCACCCCCAATCCCCTCCATAATTCAAACCCTGCTCATAAGCCTTCTAACAAGAAGTGTTCTACTTGAACAACCTCCAGCTTTATGGACCTGGAAACACTGATCATAAAATTTGAAACAGTACTTGGTGTGTACATTAAGGGTCTGCCTTTCATGTAGCAACATGGCCAAGGCAAAATTTTTCCACTAATATGAAACATATTGTAGCATCCCTTATTTATACTATCATAACCCCCCTAATCCACCACCACAATATGCTATCCAACTACAGCTGCAACAACAAGCAATTACTACCAACAGACAAAGGCAAACCGGCAGATATGTAATACATGTGTGTGTTGAGAGGGGGAGAGAGAGGAAGATGGCGGATAAGACCACGTGAGGGGAGGAGTCTGTGCAAGTTAAAGATGGTGGGCTCGCCTGTGAGATTTTAACCAGGGGAAATGAGGAACAAAAGGGGCAGATGTGAGCTAATCCATGAGCTGACTCCATTGGAAAGAAAAAGATGTAACCTGTTATCTCCTCCAAGAAAATCCTTTGACCTTCTGCAGACAGTATGAGAAATTAGCTGATGCTGTGCAGCTGTCTCCTTCGGATCTGGTATTCAGTGAATACAAACAGTTGCTGGACCACCTCAGCAACCGAAGTCACAGCTCTTACAGGAACGATGGTGCACGGGAAGAAGTGGAACAGGTCATCTGTTGTTACCTGGGTCACACTGCAGCTGCAGGAATCTCCTGGAGGTTCCGGGCAGTTTTGTCCAGTGAGAGACCAGAGTTTGAATTCAAATCCCTTGCTTCATACGTAGGTAAGGACATGAGCATATGGCCTGAGATCCCAACAGTGGTCATGGCTAAATAATAAAAACTTGTTTTGTTTAAGTCCAACATTGACCCACCTTATTTTGACTGTGCTTTATGGACATCACTTTGCCTTCTACCCTGGCACTGAGCGTACCACTGCATATCAATCACTAATGCAGAATCACTCAAACATAATTCTTAATAGTCTGGCATAAAAGGACGCCTCTCTTGCCAGATTTCTTAAATCAAACAGCAAGAAAATCAGTAGTCAGTGACAGTGATGGGGCGTCTTCTTCAGCAGCTTGTAAATGTCAGAGCGAAGCAGCTGTCAGTCACCTCTAGTGACACTTTAACAGCAATCAACTTTTGCCAGAGGCAATTAATAATACATGAGGACAAAGACACCTGAGAGGCCTGCAAACAAGGAAAACTATGTGTGTGTGTGTGTGTGTGTGTGTGTGTGTGTTTGTGTCTGTGTGTGTGTGATTTTGTGTGTGTGTCCGTGTGTGTGTGTGTGTGTGTGTGTTTATTTTACTCTATTTGTGGGGACCAAAGTGTTGAGCCCTACCAGTTTGAATGGCTGTTTGAGAGTTGAGACTTGGTCTTAGGGTTAGGTTTAGGCATTCAATTGTGTGTTGCTAGGGAATGCATCAATGAAAATGACATGCCCCCACAAATATAGTAAAACACAGTACGGTGCACATTAGGGACAATTAAGTCTTGAAAATGGGCAGATATGTGTGCAGCACAGAATATGTTGTAACCACTGAACATGGTGCTGTTGCCTGCTCTTCCTGTGTTTCACTGGGTGTGCGGGTTTCCTCCAACACTTCACAACCTATGTGCATAGGTGAAACAGAAACACTATATTGCATGTAAGGTGTGAATGTGTCAGATTTTGTGTGTTATGTGATTTGTGCTGTGCTCGCCGCTCGGGTCAGCGCACTTTTTTTAGGGAGTAGTAGAGGACAGAGCAAACATAAGTGGAGTTCTCCAAACTTCCAGCTGGTCTCGTCAATATGAAGTGGGAAGCTCCTACTTCGTTTAGAGTCAATCATTCCCACCAACGAAGATGTATCTTTCCCGTGCTAAGAAGTAAGCCTTAGCACTAGCCTGGCTAATAAGAAGAACAAGGGGAGGAGTATGGAAGAGGCTGTGTGTGCCCTCAGGTGCAGAGAGCAGCTTGGGGAATTTCGGCTTGTGAGGGAACTCTGTTTCCACAGCAACCGGTTCCAGGTCTACTTTCTGTTTACTTTCCATGCTTGGCTGGATGCCTTGTTTCTATTAGCCATGCAGGTGTACGTCAAAGTGTGCAGTGGTAAAAAGTTTTAGTCAAATAAAGTCCTATTGGAACTTTCACTGCTGTGCTGCATGTGTGCTTTCCTGAGAGCAGTGACCATCGGGACTGTCATGGCTGTCATGGCTGTCGTGGAGTGGCTCAAGTCACTGGAAATAATGGGCTTCAGAGCACGGTGGTGCCATTGTCATGTTCTGTCTGAAAGCCCCATTAGACCTTATATAGACTGAACTTACCCAGTGTCTGCTGGGATACTTCTAACCCTCACAACAATGAAAAGGATTAATATTTATGGAAATGGTGGGTGGAATAGCACTGTCTATTAGTTGTACTACTGAAGACAACACTGACACGGCACAGAGGACTATTCCAGTGTGTTTACTAGGGCTATCTATTTAGCAATCATATGTACTTTTGAACTATGAGTGATCTCCTTTTCATCCAGCATCACCAGCCACATTTGTTTTTCATACCATCATATCATATCATATACAGACAAATTAAGGGAGACTGAATAAATGAGTGGAGAAACATAACAAATGCAGATGCTTCCACTCATCCTGCAGACATGTGTGGCTTTTAAATTATATCTATTAACATAATGATGCTCTGAATTTAAATCTAGCACCAATGGGTCAAAATGTCAATTTGTCTAATACGTGGAAATTTCCATCAAACTCCCCATCTATCTATCCAGCTGTTAATTAAAATTAATTAAAAGAAGTATGGTGTCCAAATCCTTAATAGACAGAATGATAGATGTCAGGGTTAGGACCAGTCTCAGCGAAGTGAATGAAAGTCCAGGTAGTGTCCTTTGTACTCATCAAAATATGCCATCAATATTGTTCATATGAGTGTGTGACGGTAGCATTCATCCAGGAATACATGAAGGCCTATGGGTGACTATTTGGGGCATTGATAGTCCTACTACCACCTTAGGCAGTGATGTGGATGCTAATATGACCAATACAAGTATTGATAGCATATTTTAATGAGTACAGAGAACATTACACATGCTTTCATTCATGTCCCAGAGACTGGTCCTAACCCTCAGATCTCTCATTCTGTCTGTTAAGGATTTGGAGACCATAGGTCTTTTATTTCTTTCTGCCTCAACTCTTGGAATTCTTTCCCTGTAACAATCAGTCAGACTGCCTTATCTCACCTGCAGCTGGTTGAAAATGCAGCAGCTGGACTCCTCACTGGTACCAAGAAGAGAGACCACATCTCCCTTGTACTGGCCTCTGAGTGCAGATGCATTGATTTTAAGATGCTTGATGTTGTTGTTTTTAAAGCACGTTGTATCTCTGAAGTCCTCATCCCTTATTACTTAGACCCCACAGATCTGCTGACCAATCACTGCTCTTCATTCCACACTCCCCAGTTAAATCCAGGGGTGTTCAGGAATGTGTCTGTTGTCAGCCCTAAACTGTGGAATAGTTGTCATCCAGCATCATCTACTACCATTAGAGCTCCACTTTTCTATTGGCATCTATAAAAACCCATCTAAAACAACATCTTATATCATGAATGAATAAATGAATGCAGATGCTTCCACACAGGTACACTGTATGGTATAAGGTATAATCATAACAATTAACATCTAATCATACTCTATGATGTATAAAAATGCAGACAAACTGGGGCTGAAAATTGCAAACCATTTGTCGGTTCCTTTAAACTCTCAGCCATTTCAGTTGCAACTTCTATCTCTTCCATGTATATGAGAAGTAGTAGATCAGTAGTATCAGTAGTATATGCATTTCACTCAGTGACTTTCTGACCACAACAAAAATGAAATTCTCAGGAAAAGTCTCTATATAAATGTCTTTTAATTGTGATATTCATTGACATTGTCTTAAGTAAGCAACAAGTGTTATTGAATAACTGACCATTGAAGATACAGAAGCAAAGCAGTTGCAGAGAAATAAAAATAATAACGATACATACAAGAGAGACAAAGCACTGAGAGCAGCTTAAGAGATACCAGAAGAATAACGTTGGTATGTGTTCAAATCAAAATCAGAAATATTTATATGTATGTATGTATGTAAGTAGGGAAATACATATATATATATATATATATATAAAGAATATTGAAATACTTGATATAATTAAAATAATTAATAATAATTGAAATACTGTATATAATGAAATATGTTCAGATATGAGTTTTTAAAATTGCACTTTTCAAATTGCACTTGCACATCTCAAATACTTATACATATGAATAAATAATGAGGTCAATGAAGATTAAGCTGCCTGGGAAAAGTAGTAGTTTATTTTTTCCTTCTCTGTGTGTACTGTATGAATTCCCAAGGCCCTCTAGGCCTTCAGAGAAGGCCAAACATATCAGCATTTTTAATGTGATATTTAATCTCTGAAGGTTTGATCCGTGGCTCCTCTGCATGTCAATGTGTCCTTGGGTAAGATACTGAACCCCAAATTGCCCCTGATGTACCCTCTGTATATGATATCCATTTACCATTTACCATATACTGGGTGGGACCAAAACATCATTGCCCTGGGCCTTGCCAAAGGCTTAAAGGTGCAATGTCTAAGATCTGGCCAGTTTTAGTTTAAAATGCACAGTGATGATGTTATGACCAAGACCTCCATCTATTGTATTTCAAAGGAGCATGCTAACCAACTAGCTGCGTCCCGCACCGTGTTGTAATACCACTTTATGACTCTAGATGCTGTGTGAGTCAGTGTAGCATCTAGTCTGCCCTCAGTCCAACAAAGAAGAAGAGCTTCCTCCAGAGCTTGAAGTTACGCTACAGCTCCTGAGTAGCATCACAGAAACACAGACATGGCTGTAGAAACTATGTTCAACGTCAAAGAAAAGATGAAAACAAATAAAATTTGGTGTGTCTTTCCATGGCTGGAGACAGCTCCGGGCGAGTAAAGACATATGATCTGATGCCGAGCTGCAACTTTTCTTTTAGACTGGTGAGTAACATTTAATGTTGGTCTGTAGCAAAAAGTATCAGTATTGCAAATGACAACCCGTACTGGCAAACATTTCACGAGGCATACATGTATGATAATGATGCTGTCGTCAGACGTTTTAGCAGTTTAGTAGAATTTATCGTGTTCCTGCGGCTGTTGCCCAGCTAGTTACATCAGTAACTTTAAGCACTGTATCCATATTGGTACTACTCTCTATTGTTTATTGGTTATATAGTGTGTGCATTGAATTCTTATCACACCTCTAGTTGTTTACTCTTCATTTCCTTGTATTTACATTTAATAATATCCATACTGTTACTAGTGTTCACATTGTGTAAATCTCAGCATATTCAGGCCAATATTAATACTGTATTTATTTTAGCATATTCATATCCATCCTCCCTATTTATTATACACACACAACAGACCTAACATGTTTGAATATAAAGAACTTGTATGATCTAAACTAACTGTCCTATCACATGTTTGTCTGTATCAGGACCAGAATTCCAGTCCAGTCCTCCCCAGTGATGGACCAGCACCTGCCTTTTCTTCAGCGTCTGGCCTCATCAACCATCAACAACCACATTACAGTAACACCTCAGAGTATTATCCCTGCACAGAACACATATTGTCTATACTGTGATCTTTTGCACATCCTGCTCAGCAGGAGTTTTGTCAACACTTTTGTACATAGTTATACAATTTTCATGTAGTATCTTTTTCATTAACTTTGTTATATACAGTATATTTATCTTTTTGATTGTTGCAGTATTTTACCTTTTTATTGTTTTATTGTTCCTATAAATACATTTATTGTATACTACACCAAACACCAAGCCAAATATCCTGTAAGTGAAAAACTACCTGGTAATAAACCTTATTTTCTGATTCTGCCTTTGTGATGATGTCATCATCCCTTCCTCATGCTACTATAGCCTGACACCCATGTGTCATGCATTATCCCCTTGCCTTCATATTTATATAGGTAAAAAAAAACATACTGTTTGTATTACAAGTATTCATAATTTGTTTCAGTGCCATCAACAATTTTAACAATAACAACAATAAATTATAAGAGCCATAGGCAAAACAACAATATGATTAAATGGACAGGGGTGAAGAGGTGAAATGCTGCCCCCTATGGTGGTGGACCAAGTAGCACAATCTTACACATTACATCTTTAAGGCCAGAGATATCTCACAGGGTTTACCTTTTTTTGTCCAGGGGTTTGAGCAGATCAGGACCTCAGACAGTCAGTCAGTGAGTCAGTCAGACAGCAGTCACCACACAGTTCGCAAATTGATAGGACAAAAATGATACCCAAAGGCCCCCAGCAGAACTTGAAAAATTAGTTCATGTTCAGCCTGCAGTGGACTTCACATGACAGTATTTACAACTTTTATGAAAAAGCCTGATTATTTTGATCGGTGGACCCTTACAGACTAAAGGAATATAAATAATGGAGGGGTGGACAGACAATCAGACTTCACAACCTTTTTAAAGGTAGAGAGTCACCATGTCTTGTTGGTAAATCTGAATTAATTATACTCTTGTACTCATGGTTTCTGTGAAAAGAACTGAACAGTTGAATTGTGGAGAATATATCTGAGTGAATGAAGTGCAGCAAAAGTTTAAGTATTTATATCTTTGTGTGTGTTGCTATGCTGTTTTTCATGAGCTTTAAACCAGTTGTTGTTAAACCTTGTTGTTTGAAGGCCTAGCTCTAGGTTCACCACTGTACTACAGATATAGCAGTTTATGGTATTTTCATCTGAAATGTTTATTCAAGGAATGGCTGACCAAAGATAGAAACTTACTTTTTCTTTTCAAGAAAAATATCCCCTTGTCATTCCTGTCCAATATCAACAATCCTTAATTAAAAATTAGTGTTTGTCCATGCTCTCACACTCTTCCTCACTGCTCTTTTTTTTAGCAAGATTAGTCATTTTTTGGGGGATTTATCATTCTTACCCTTGTCATGACAAATTGCAGGCACTGCCTTGCAATAGGTACATAATTGCATCCCTACTCTGACACTTTTCACCCCCAAGCTCAGCTTGATCCTTTACCTGTGTCATTAGATGTGGAGAGCTCAGGGCACAATGGCCTGGCTTTGGAAAAGCACAGAGGAGTGTGTAATTACACTCGGCTTTGATTACCTCTCGTTTGGAGCAGCCTGTTCGATAGCCATTACATGGAGACACTCCTCTGGCCGCTGTTTAATGGCCCACTGGCCCAGTTTTTATTTGCACCCCAACCTGCTGCTGCTGTTAAGCTCACAAAAGACTAAGCTTCAACACACCGCTGCTCAGCTCCTTTCTCAATCGACAGGGTCGTACATACACACATTCAACATACAGCTTTTTTAAACAGAACAACAGCGCACTGCAAAGCTGTAATTGAACAGCTTATTGGGTCCTGTTCATCAGCTGAGAAGACAAAAAGAAAATGAGACAAAAAGTTTTATTCAAGCGTAGTTTTATGGAGTTCAGAGACATACCATCAATAGAGGCAAACCAGGCAAATGTTTGGGGCCCCCAAGGGAAAAGTGCCCCCCATATCAGCACAGTTTGCAATGACAACCATAAACAAATAATGGCGCTACAGTGCACCACCGCTGCCCCAGAACTAGGGATCCACCAATATGTTTTTTTTAGGGCCGATATCAATGACATTTATTGAGGAAACTGATAACTAATATTAGGAACCGATATGCCAACACAAAACTACTGCTGTATAAGGACACTCAAGGTGGCCTCCAGGTGTTTGTTTTTTTCTATTATTTTGTTGTTATTTTTTTAAATAATAGAAACACCTCTGTATAATGCAATACAGCTCCAAACACTACATCCTCCATGATGATCATACAGTTGAATCAACAAGTGTCTAAAAGTATTTTATTACAAACTGAACATTTTAACCTTCATGAAGGAGGATTTACTGCACGACTGTTGTATCAGACTACATCAGTTTTAGCTACATGTTCCTAATAAACTGAGCACTGAGTGTATATTGGTAATTGTCAGGTGTATGACAGACTGCAAAGACTGGAATTAATTGGTTGATTTTGGTGCTGTTCTCACCTGGGAACTGATTCGCCTGGTAACCTAAAGATGTTCTTTAATTTAATAGTGTTATCATATATTATTATTATCACCATATAACATGTTTTACCCCTCCCCTTTTAAAATTTAACACGTTTACTCAAAAACATTTTAACTGTCTCACTTTGTACTTTTATCTGAGAACATGTTTACACAGTGATTTCACTTCTACTGCAGTAAAATGTCTTTTCAGTGACATTAGTTAGTGACAGTTCACTTGTTGACGTCAGTGTGGTGTCTCAGTCAGTTTCTGTTACTGGTAGAGTTTACCGCTGCTCTGTCTGAACACAGTTAATGTTGCTGTTTTCTTCATCACACTGTCTAACTACCTGCTGTACATTTAAACTTACACTAGTTCTGCTCCAGCACTCCGAGCTCTCTACTCCTTTTAGTAACCTTCACTATGCTGTTTAGATGTGCTAGTTACTTTAGCTTAGCAGTTAGTGCTAGCTTTTCCTGCTCTCTTGCTCAGTGTGTATTGAACCAACAGATGAGCTTGTTCATCAAGTCCAACACACAGCTCTGCTTGTTAACTGCAGCTGCTCTTGTCTGTGTCCCTCTTTGTACACAGCAGCCTTCAGCATGATAGGCTATTACTCTTGATGTGTAACAAATCAGATCGTTCTGTGGGCGGGACATCACTTCAGACCACAGAGTGCTGACTGCAGACCAGAGACAGGCTGCTGCATCAGAGCCATGGCAGTGCATTTTCAAAGCAATTTATTTTATCAGTTATTGGTTAAAAAAATAACAATACTGATAATTGGAAAATGCCAAATTTTACCACTGATAATCGGCCAGGCCAATAACCGGTTGACTCCTACCCACAACCTCCAAAATGTCAGGTAACTTAGGGAAAAATAGCTATTTGATGGAGATGTAGATGTAGCCTGAACAATTTGTCTGAAATGTGACCCTGACTACACACTGCTGTTTGTGAGACATCAGAAGCTAAAATTGGAAGCCACTGGTTTACTCTTTAACAACATGTAGTATTTTAAAAATTTGTCATGTTATCCACTGATTAGAATCTTGATTTTAGATAGATAGACAGATAGATAGATAGATAGATAGATCGATACTTTATTTATCCCCTAGGGGAAATTCATGTGCCCATTAGATCATTGTTGATAATAATAATAATAATAACTAGAAAATTCCAGGGAAATTTTGAGTGCCACGGGGGCTACTGCCGGGATGAGTATATGATTTATTTCCAGTGTTCAAAAGTCACCCTGATCATATTCTGGTTTTGAGAAATGTCTTGATATAAAAGACTCTGATATAAAACAATGTCACATCCCTCCATCATGTATTATGTGGGAAATATCTCATATTCTGTGTTGTTTTTTTTAATAAAACAAGAGGCAACATGTCTTCAAACTGGCATTTAAAGGGTTAAAATCCTGAAAACTAATAAACATTTTGTAGGTTTGAGCAGAACTGAAGTGGTTTAAGAGATGTATGCAAAAAAAAGCAGAAAAAAATATTGATATATGATGATTTTATAGCATTTTCTTTGTGTGTACTTATTTGGACGCGAGGAACCCCAGAGGGTACAAAATGTGTTACCAGTGTATAATAGACCTGTAACTGTAACTGACATTAGATTTTAAAAATATGTCAAAAAAGACACTTTCTTGCAGAAATCCATACCTTCAGCTGTAACACAGCCAAAATGATCAGCAAATCAAAAAAGAAAAGTGAAGAAAATGTCCAAAAAAGGACAGAGGGACCCCTGAGGGTTAATAAATCCCATGAACCGCTATTTAAATTACCACTATTATGTTTTTTTCGGTGCTAAATTTAACATTACTGGGGAGGAGAGCAACGCGACTAGAAGTGACAGCGAGAGAGGGCTAGTAGCTTCTCCTCTCCTCTGTCTCAGCGGAGACCGTCACAACTTCATTCACTCATTTAACAAAACAAAAAGAAAAGCAACAAAGGAAGCAGTAAATGGACTTACATATTTAAGACCTAACTAAATGTAATTTAAGACCTAACATGCGGCTAATGTAAAGCTAGCGGAGCTTGGAGAGTTGGTTATCTGGTTGCTAGGCACGCACACACGCACACAGGTCAGGAGCTGCCGTTGCCATGGCAATGTGAAAATCTGCCCAGAATTTGGCTTCTACATGGCTTAAAACAATTGCAAATTATGAGAAAACCGTTACTTCTTTTCAAAAACCGAAAACACCGTGACAGACACTGAAGCCAGAAGTTTCTTACAGTCTCTATTTTATTCAGATATTCCTTAAAATGAGTGAGTAAGCTCAGTGCGAAGACAGAGTGAGATTCTTTTGAAAAAAAAAGACGATTACATTAGGTGTCAATGAGAGTGAGACAGGTATTGCTGCCGGACTCGGCACCCCCGTTTAAATTTTGTGCAGACCCTGCCTGTCAAAGTTACATTTTATGAATCCCAATAACTATGTCTACATTTTCACAAAGAATTATTTGTCTCCTTTTTACGGTTTGGCCGTGAGCTCGAGTTAAAAATAAAAATAAAGGTTATTTTTTACTGCTTCACGCACTCTAGCCAACTGACGCTGTCACTCTAACTTTGAAGAAAAATTGATTTCCACTCCTCCTTTGAGTGCTCAAAAGTTGTAATTTTGTATAAAAAAGGTGAAATTTTGTGGGTTTTTAAAGAAAATTCCAATGCATTCCTAATGCATTATTTTTTCCCAGTTTTTTGGGAATAACTTTGGGAAAAATTGGAATTTTAACACCAAAAGTCATAGCACCCCTTTCGGGATCAAGACGCACGTTTTGATGTATATATTACCGGGGTTTTCTCAAAGCTGCAGGACGAGTTACGCGCCAAAATTTGGCAGAAGAATAATAATAAGCCCGAAGGAATATTAATAGATGCCTCGGAGCTGAGCACCCATGGCACTAATTAGTCCCCCTCTTTTGGCTGAGGTGTTGTAGAGCCTTATGGCGGTGGCTGTTTCTGTTCACAGAAACAGTGGTTTCATTGTGACCCATGAGGCCAAATAAAGCATTAAAAATTTAGCACTTTGTAGTGGTTAGTTGCTGAAAGATCCGATCAAATTATTATTCATTTACTTTCATTAAAAACACATCTTTTCTAATGGATGAGGAAACAAAAGGACTGCTGGTACTTTAAGAGGATCTTCATCAGGTGACATTATAGGCTTGACTAGCTGATGGCTATAAGAAGGGGAAAACAAGTCAGTCAGTTACATTAACCAGTAGCTCCTCAAAACTTGCCTATATTGAAGTCTGATTAGTAGAAAAAGAATAAAATTACATAAAATGTAATATTACAAATGTTGGCTACAGAAACAGCTGTTCTGTGGTATTTGAAAATCAATTTGACAGCTCAGCAGTGAAGAAAATCTTAATCCTGAAACCAAGAGGACGACTGAAGTGTATTGGTGGATTACTGAGTCTTACAGGAAGTGTTTGCTATCAGTCACTGTTCTGTATGTCAGCACTTAAGCTCAGCAGTTAAAACACACTCTGTGTCCACACTAAACCAGCATTTCTCTACACTCCACCCCAGAACTCTTCCCACACGTTCTCCAGATTATGTGTACAAGATACAATAACAGTGCTATAGTGTGATTTACATAACAAACAATGGAGGAGTTCAGATTTTCTGGGTTCACGTTATAGGTGGTAGAGATCAGAACAGGACAGAACAGAGCTGTAATCAGCTGAGACTGTCTCACTGCTCAACACAACAACTGTCTTCCACAGTTGTTTTCTGAGTGGAGAATCTAGAGTCCTAGCTGTGGTCTGGTTTAGGCAACAAAAGGTTAAAATGTCGATATATTGTGCATTTTTGCTGTATTACAGTTTTTTGCGATTGCTCACACACTAAAAGTGAATGCTTAGACCAAAACATCAAAACCTTTTGTAATCATGCCTTAAACAAAGGAACCAAAAGTACAAACACATTTTCTACTTTATTCTTCGTTTTCAATTCTACAACACACACTTGCAAAAACACTGCACACTTTTTTCTTACATTTGACACTTTGTTCAAGATGTAAATCTTACAGTCATTTTTCTTTTTCAAACTGCAAAACAAACCTGAATTTTGCACCACACACATACACACCTAAAAACACTTCTGCAGAAATTGCATGGAAGCAGTGAAAGTGAGAGGAAGAGGAAGAGGTAGAGGAAGACAGAGAGGAGGTGGAGGACAAAGGCCAGGCCAAAGATGACCAGGCAATAGACAGACACATATTTCAGATGATGTCAGGGCCACTTTGGTGGACCATGTCATAAATCATGGCCTGACACTGAGGGAGGCTGAGCAGAGAGTCCAGACCAACCTCAGTCACTACAGAGTAACATCCATAATATGGACACATTCAACTGTTAAGACTTTACCTTTCAGTACATCGACACTCTGCCACGTCTTGAGTCAACACCACCTTACGATGAAGCTGCTGTACAGGTTCCATATGAGAGGAACAGTGTTAGACTCAAACACCTTCTGTGTGAATATGTGGAAGTATCACTGAACTGCAGAGTAACAGAGTGATGGCAGCAGATTGTGTTGTGTTGTCAATACACACATTCAGACAAAGCAGTATGTGACCTGCACATTCTGGGGGTGGTGTCTGTGGAGGTATCTGTGTAAACCCCACCCCCAGCCCCCTCCCAGTGTGAAACTGTAGATATTGTAATCCTGTGTTTTTTACACCAATTGCTTGACACCATATTCACAGCTGAGTGTAAACATGTTCCGTGACAGAGTCCTGGACTTTGATGCGGCTGCAGCTGTAAGTTCTACTGTTTCTGAATATTTTGTATTTCTGTCTTGTGTGAAGCCTGTATGATGAAACTGAAAAGATATACAAAGTTGTAAAGACAGCAGCGTTTTGTGTTCATCAGTGTGTTGCTGCTGCTTTGAAAGAGTCATTGAGATGGTGCATGTGTGTAAGAAATGCCTTTTTGAGGCAGATTGTCAGGTTTTAATTGCAGTGTTTCATTTTGACACAGAAGAGAGATGTTCATCTCCAAGTGTTCTGTCTTATTTGGCTTGTACCAAACCCTAAGTTTAATAATGCTGGAGCAGCAACCTCAGGGGCTGAAAAATGAATCCAACAGTGAAGTGGCAAATCCTGAAGTTCCTCTAATGGCCAGGTGGGTGAGCATATGTTTGCCACAGTTATTAAATCAGCATGAACCGAAGTCTCAGCTCCACACACACCCCACATTTTTGCCCATTTTTGGATTGGCTGGGAATTAGGGGCGGAGTCGGAGGCTACATCCATCTTTATATAAACATAGTCTATGTCTGGAGTCATTACAAAGTGGATAATTACTGCAAGACTGGATATTTTGGTGGAAAATCAACATGTTTTTGAACATTTCACTAATATGTCCGCTATCAAAATATTTGCAACTTGCTAAATAATTCATTACGTTAATAGAAACATAATCCAGTCACAACTACAATAACTACAAAAATATAATTTTTCTAATATGTATTTTTTTTATTGCTGTTGCAGTTTATTTCAAAGAGACAGGTTTGCCTCACTTTACATTTAGTACCTAAAAACTGCAAAGTAAATATCAGACTGATTAACCCACAGCAAAAGAAAATATATTGAGGCCTAGTAGCGTAAAAATTTTATAATTTGTTCTTTGTTTTTCAACAAGCTGACATATCAATTCTGTTATAATACATCCAGCCTTATGAATCTAAACTTTTCTCAAGCTTGGAAATGCTGATTTTGTGATCGAGTTATATGATGCTGCTGCTGCTGCTGCTGCTGCTGCTACTCTGGGAAAACATCTGTCAACAATGTAGAAGTCTGAGAAAAAGCAGGAAAATAGCATCAAGTTCATATTGTGATTACTGGCAGTATTAGTAGAATTGAAGATTTCAGTGTTGGTCAGTTGTAACAGTGCTGGACAGAATCAAATATGAAGTGTCTGTCAAAGACATCTAGAATATTGAGTGACTCACCAATGAGCATCTCACACACTCTTCAGCCTGAACACACACTTTGTTTTTAGAGGATTCATTTATTATGTCTTTACTTAAAGTCAAAAACCATCAAGGGCAAAGCCTTAATTTACAATGTCATTGAGCACAAAATAATAAAAATACAAGATAAAAGAAGAACATTCAATTCAAACAAATGAAATGAATAAATAATGTAACAACAAAATCAATTAAAACAGGTACAAACAGAAGTTAAAAGGTTTGACATTATGGATTTAAAATGACCAAGAAGTACCAACAAATTAATTTTCAAAGCGCTCTGTAGTGAGTTCAGGTGGATGGAGCAAAGAGGCCAAAAGCAGTTCTTCCAAGCTCAGCGTGAACTCAAGGGACATGGAGCGGCAGCCAGTCATTAGTCCTGGTGTCATGTGGTCCAGTGGACCAAACTAACATAGAACTAATATATGAAGACAGATTTCCAATCAGAGCCTTGTAGATAAAGAAATACGTACCACACCTCTTAGAGACAGAGAGAGAATACGTGTTATAAGCAACAGTAATGAACCTGAGAGCAGAGTGGTCGACAGCATCACAGGGCTTCAGAGTTGCAGCTGAAGCCTGTAGATGATGTCACCATCATCAAATACTGATGAAAAACCTTTCTTTCTGCAATGCACAGGAAGCCTTTTCTGACCTGAATCTCCTCATCCACAGGACACTGGACACTGTTACAAATGACTGCAAACGTGTTTCATGTTTCAACACTGTGGTTCAGGTTTTCTTTGGTTTTGGAGAGTTGGGGTAAATGAGGCACACACACGCACACACACACACACCCCGGCTCTTCCCTGTTCTCCCTTGTATCTCCTCCTCCCCTGTTTGTCTGTGTATGTGCCTGGCTATGTGGACGTGGCTACCTCTCCTAGCATTCCTACACGACTGACATCAATCCACTCATCTCCTGCTGTTCATGTACTGCGGCTCACCCTTCACTCCTCTCTTTTCCTCATGCTCCTCGTTAACCTGATTTTCTCCTGTGCTTCATTGATCCCTCGTGCCAGACCAGAGCTCCCGCACTGCCTCCTCATCTGCCAGACTACAACCTCAGACCTCAGTCTTCAGCCGGACACCATCTCACTTCCTCCCCAAGCAGCCAGCTTGCCTCCACCCTTGCCCCTTTACCACTGTTCAGCTGTTTTTCTAGTAAATACCTTCCCAACACTCCCACCAAGTCCTGCGTCTGTATCTTAACATCACATGTTGTTTCTTTTAAATCCCTATATTTCGTCATATGGATACCAAGGTACAGTATTCCTTTTATTGTAAAAACTAAACTGTGATAATTACACCAGCAACTCTTGATCGTTTCTCAATAACCCACATCTTATATAATCAGATGTTTAAGGAAAAGAATCTTTTGTATCTGAAACTGTTGATAAACGGAGATTCAGCCTAAAATGATCGATCTGTCAATCAGCTGCACTCTTCTTATGACAACAGCTCCAGATAAAGTTTAAACCAGTTTTGAAGAGCTGAAAAAATCAGTAAACAATGAAATAAATCTAACACAGTGATCAAAGAACGGAGCCCAGGTCCATTCATCCTGTTCCTAACCTCCGCTGTGCCTCAGTGTCCTCTCCTGCTGCTTCAGAGGTCAAACACACAGATTCAGTGGATTCAACAGCCTCTTTCTCCTGGCTGCAGAAACACATGCTGCTGCTGCTGCTGCTGCTTCCTGACGGATGACAAAACTGAGACAGGCTAAAACCCCCTCTGTGAAAATTAATATATTTGATGTCAACTTATTCTAATGTAATGCATCTTAATAAAATTGTAACACTGAGATGATACAGGAATTCCACTTTGTGTATATGTTCCATATAATACTGTACAATCCATTTCAGGATTTTAGATTTCATCTTTCATTTCACATTTTACAATATCAGTTTGTAATTTCAAAGTCCAATTACCTTTTTCTGTTTCCTTCTTTCTGAATATTTAATTATGGCCCAATTATCCTGGGTTCTAAAATATTAAATAGTTTATTTGTCTTTTTCTCTTTTAATGTTCTTTTTCTCTTTTAACGTTAATCCGGGGTAAAATAGTCCTCCATAGGCTACTAAACATCTACAGAATTAACATACCAATTTTATGATTATTGTGATGATTATTCAGAATCACCTGCTTTTTAAGTGGCTTCCACTGGGATCTGTGATGGTATGTGCGGCAGTTGTTTGGCATTGCAGTGTTTGTGTAGCCTCACTGGGTAGAAGACAGAGTTTACATTGTTGAGCTGTGTTTCTGCAGTGACACCAGAGCAAAGTCTGCAGCTCTGCTGCTGCACCACCTCTGAGCTGACAGCTGTGGACTCAGGTTTCCTGGAGGCTTTCAATGATGTCAGCTGCTTATAAACAATCCTCCTGCACACACACTGAACACCAGTCACACAGAATTCACCTTTTATAAATAGTGACTAGTAGTACAATAACTAGGAGGATAGTGCTGCTTATACTGTGATGCAATGTACAGTATGAAGACAGATTCACACAGGGTTCGACCTGAAAGCTCAACCAGCGGCCATCATTGGAGATTAAACATGAAAAGTTTTAACAGAACAAAGTTAGATGAGAAAATGAGGCACAAATCTAAATGTTACAAGTCTGACGGAAGGTGAAACAACCAATCAAACCGACAGTGTTTGGTCATCCCTGGTGTAATTGTTGTCATTATTAGTCTTATTATTATTTTTTTCCACTCAAAGTTTTTGTGCAGCAAAAAAGACCTAGAAACATCAAAATTGACAGGTGGGTTGGGGCACAAAAAATGACAATAATTGTCCTCAAGGTGGCGCTGTCATAATCAAGTTTATGTTCTCGCAATTGTCTTGAAAACGACTTGACCTAGAGTCAAAATGGGAGTTTGTTTAAACCCTTTGAGTGATGTTGCCACATTCTCACCTCAGTGAGCACAATGTTATTATTACTGATAGAAACTAAGGCCAAATCTATGGAACCAATAAACTGTTTGAATGAGTCAGGAACCTCACTCAAAACAGTTCCACATTTATTCTCTCCTGTCATTATTTCCTCTCAGTGTCTCTTCTTCTCTCCGTCTGTCATAAAAACGAAATCCACCTCTGTCAGTCATAAGATTTGCTTCACCCTCACTCACTGTGTTGGCTTTGATAAAGACCTGTCACCACAACAACACAGAGCTAATTCACTCGAGGAGAAATGTTTACCAGTGACCCCAGTTCAGAGTGTGTTTAAGTGTGTGCGTGATTGTGTGCGTGTATATGCCTTGTCTTTTCTATGGGGTTGGGGAGGAGGTGTGGGGGTGGTGGGGCGGGTGGGGGTTAAGAGAGACAGTTAATTACAGAATGCAAATTATGTTGTCAGAGCAGCCATTCAAAAAGTGTCTTCTTCTGCCTTCCTGCTTGCCTGTTCAGGCAGATTTAATAAGCATCCCTCTCAAACACTCCTTCAGGAAACCCATCTGCATAAAAAGCAAAGTAATCTCTCAGCGATGAGTCCCGCTGCTCCAGCCATGACAACATAATTCATGCTAAGTAGAGTGATAGCAGATGAGAGATGGAGAAACATGTTCTAACTGTGTATTGAAGAGCACACTGGCCTCTGTTGCTTCATAGTGGAAGTGAGCGGATGAAAGGGTTACAGCCTCCCAGTCTGAGCCTCTTCATCACAGTCATCAGATGGTGGACAGTTTAGTAAAGCTTTGAATGCTACACTGACTACACTTACCCATGTGAGATCTTTTGAGCAGATGCCACGCCAGAACACATTCGAACTCAGGTACCTCTGCAGTGGAGCAAATGAAGGTGTTACAGCCCTGTTTTCAAAGCAGGAACTTCCTACTTTCTGATAATGAGAAAAAAAAAGGTTTTCACAAGTCAGTGATAGTGTAAGTTATAGCTGAGGTGGGCTTCTGGTGTGCATGGTGTGTGACATACAGTCATACAGTAGGCAGTAGATCAGATTAAGGAAGCACAGGCTGAATAATTCTTCATATTTTACACTGCATATAGTCTGTGTACACAGATACAATTGGAACTGGCCCAAGACTTAGATAAACCAACTAGATCTAAAGGCTCTGTTGATAAAATTCATTGATAAACTACTGGAAGGGCACTGTTGAAATATTGGTTTTGGAAGTCAGCAAACTAGAATGTGAAAGAACAAGAGGATCGATCTCCAAAATCAGTATGGTCATCACCAGATTCAATATTTCAAATTGCAAAACAATTGTTAGAACATCCATATGTATAATTGAACTGCCATTCATTTCTGCATTTTTTATGATCTTTTCCATATCTTCATCACAGATAGTGTAAAAAACAACAATGCTTTCAAACTGGATTTAAAAAAAAGCAAATGTCAGTGATGTCTTCTAATAAACTAAAGCCGTTCACATCATGTAGAAACAGATTTGGTGTTGACAAGTTGACATTCATGATTACAAACTGATGCAAATGAGCAATGAGCTGGCACACCTACTATTTAACAGCTGTTGTTTCCTGATGACGGTTTTCATGGTTTTAATGGAAAACTGAAAGCCTGAAACAGCAACGACGCCTCTGGATCTTTATGGACTAACTTCACTGTTAAAAACTATGTAAAACAACAATAAAGATTTGAAAGTTTGGATGAAGTTTGTAGCTTAAAATACAGTATGTAGAAATATCTAAGTGCCAAAAAAGCTCAGGATAACAACAGAAAACACAGTCACATTGTGAATGGTCCAAGTGGGTGGGATTTTGTCAAGTTTATTCTGATTGGAATAAAAAGTCAGAAGGAAGCAAAGAAGGTTTAGCTCTCATCTATATTTTTTCTATTAACCATAAATTAAGTAACTACATGTAATGTGATATGGGTCACTGTTAGTGATGAACCCAAAGAGAATGATCACACAACTCTGCAGTTCCGCTCATCTCGTCTCTTTCCCATCTGTCCACACAGGAGCCAGCAGCCAGCTAGTTGCTTAGCCTAGCATGAAAACAAAATGGGAGAAGCAGCAAGGCTGGCTCTGTCCAAACAAAAACCATTTACCAGCACCCCTAATATACACAAATGTTTTTGGAGGTGTTGAGGTGTTGTTACCCTTCAGATGAAGCCAGGCTACCTCTTTCCCTGTCTTTATGCTAAACTAACTGGCTGCTGCCTGTAGCTTCATACTTACAGACATGAGACATGAGGTATTGAGCTTCTGATCTAACTGACACTGAGACAGTGAATAAGTGTATTTCCCAACACGTCAAACTATTGCTTTGATCCCCAGTCAGGGTTCGAATTAGGAGACGAATTGGGGACCATACCATAACCTTGACGCTAGCTCAGTGGCTCGTGTCCTCAAGTCTCTGCTCCCATGAGTCACACACTGTAGATAAATGTAAGTAGCAGTAGCTAATTATCTAGCTTCTATCTTTATCCTTCAGACGTACTGAATTAAATTGTGTCAAGTATCTACAGATGAACGCTAATGTTAGCTAGTTTCTAACTTTAGCCTGAAGTTACAGTTTAGCTAATTAATGTTAGATAGTTCCTAACTTTAGCCTTATATTACAGTTCAATATACAATATAAAGTTTATCATTTCATGTTAATAGCTAGTCTTTTGTGTGGTGATTATTTAGTCTTTTTTTGTTTTTACTCAGGAATTCAGGAGTTTCACCTGGTTGGGTAATTCAACAATATTAAAATCCATTTGTGCTTAATGCTAGGTACTTGTTCTAGCAGTGGTAGAAACCCATTAAGTTAATTCACTCTAAGTACTGTACTGAAGTAAAGTTTTGAGGTATTTGTACCTTACTTGAGATCGATTTCAGGCTACAACATTGCAGAGGGAAATACTGTACCCTCTACTCCACAACATTTATTCGGCAGTTTTATTTAAACATGCCTGCACTGTCATGGGTTCCCTTTCATCCTGGTGAAAGTCATAGTCATTGTATAACTCTCACTCTTTCCTCAGTCACTAGTGCAGTGTCACAGATTTACAAGAATGGCCTACCTTAAATAGCCTGACCCTCATACTGAAATAGAATTTCACTTTATCTCATAATGCATGAATTACTTAATCACACACAGATGTGGGAGAATTTGGGCAAGCTCTGATGAAAGACTTAACGAGGCTGAATCCTGTCAGTTACAACAAAACAAAAGGATGGTAAAGCTATTGGACTGGGACAACTCAAATGCTAGTTTTATACAATGGGCTGATGTTTGAACATCTGCTTTAATTCAAAAAGGCTCTACTTCTAAATTTGGTCTTCATCTTGCAGTGCTGCTGCTGGCCCTGAAGCTTCAGCATGCATAAGCTCCACTCCTCACCTCTTAAATCTCCACAGTGCTCTGGAGAGTTTACAGCAAAACAGATAACACTTTAAGAGTGAGGTTGCAGGCTTCCAACCCCCCACCATCTACCGCCCTGCCTGCACGTTATCTTAATTGTACAAGACAGGCAGCCTCAAACTACAGAGGAATCAAAAGAGATCAACACGTTCAATTTAAACTGGGAGACCATGCAGGCAAATAGGAATCTCTAATTACTTATGCTAATACGGTGATGACAGAGAGGCAAGGAAGCAGAGGGGGAAAGGGGGATGATGGGAAGGCTACATTTGGTGTATCACTCAGGGTGTGCTCTAATTAAAAACAGAATTAATCTTTTGGACATACAGGCTTGAGAAGAGGCAGACCCCTCTCTCACAGTGCATCCCCAGTGAGGAGCAGAAGCCACTGAGAGGTAATTACTGTTATCTGCTGGCTGTTTTATTAACATGTGTCCTCAAAGAATGGAGGAGTTTAACTTAGCCCCTGCTCCGACTGATTCCATGCTTGATAGACCAACACAGAAAAATTGTTACAAAATTGAAAAAAAAGGCCCCATTCCTATACTCTTTGTTTATCTGACTGTTTGCTTTTCTGTTATTGTGTTTTGGGGTTTTTTTGTACTATACTCCCACTCTATAAAGGGTGTGTGGGATTTAGTGGCATCTAGTGTTGAGGTTGCAAATTGTAACCAACTGAATACCCATCCATATCCAAGCATGTAGGAGAACCTCTGATGGCCTTCAGGTCATATAATAATGCAAGAGCCCCTCTCTAGAGCCAGTGTTTGTTTTGTCCATTCTGGGCTACTGTAGGAATGTGGTAGTGTCCCCTACTCCCCATGTAGATATGAGGGCCTCATTTTAAGCTAATTAAACACAAAGATTCTTACTTTCAGGTGATTTATAAATCTTATATTACATTTCTGCCAATAGATCCCCCTAAATCTGACACACTGGTCCTTTAAATTCCCTTTGGAGAGTGATATTCCCTCAAATATATGAATAGAGTGAGGAGAAAGAACAGAGAGCGTTGGAGCACAGGGAATGGGGAGGTGATTGCAGGGAGAAGATAGGAGAAAGAAACTGATGGGAGAAGGGAAAGAGGTGCAGATCGAGGCGGAGAGATAGATCAACAAAAAGATTTTGCTGCCTTAGCGGTGAGCAGAATGAGAGGAGAAGCCCAGAGAAAGCACACATGCCAACAGCTGGTAATTACACGCCAATCATCTGCCCACAGGCCAGTGCAAGGATTAACTAAGCGAAGAAATGGTGGGAAAAATTCAATTAAAAAACAAATTAATAAGCAGGCCGTTTTTTCCTCTGGCCACAGGGGCTGAGGGGCAGGATCAGGCCTCTGTGTGCTGGTCAGTCATTGGGAGGAAGACGGTTGGTGGGGGTAAAATTGGTGGTGTTAAAGCTGAGGACACATAAGGGACTGCGATGATAGGATATTATGATAGCATAATGCATGCATATTTTTAATATATGTAATTACACTCAGGTAGAGAATTTTCTTTTCGCCATCTGTTTGAAGAGCAGCACAGCACAAAGGAAGCAGACAGGGTTCAAAGGAACAGAACGTGTGAATGGTATATGCTAACCTACAATTATAGTCTGCTCCCACATTTCCACATTCTCTCAAGACTTCACACAGACATGTATTAAACCCCACAATAGATTACATGACATGACATACAGATCTGTGCATTTCAATTTTCTTTTTTAACTGCACTTTGTATAATTTGTCCTTTCTGTGGCATTATTTTTGAAAGCATTCTCACTTTACTATTAGTGTATAAAATGTTTGCACAGTAGTCAAAGTCAAAAGTGTGAAGCATGGTACTGAACTACGATTGCATTTTAAGCACAAACACAAAACCTAAGTACTTATACTGGCCTCTCTAGATGTATGATGGTAAAAGCTATAGCTGGATAGTGTGGAGGTAAGATCACTCGTTAAGGACCAGGTGACCAGGGTTGAAATCAGAGATGTTTCATCTCTTCAATAAAATGAGGTAGTAATTAAAATAGTCTAAAAGATCCAAGTTATGTTATTATTATTATTATGAGATGTCCAAGGGGAATGACAATACGTCAAATACGTAACATGCAGCACTATAGAATGTCATGATTTTGAGACATTAAGTCATTATTATGAGATACTAAGTCATTATTTTAATAAAGAATCATTTGTTTGATATATTAAATCAGTATTACAATATACTAATTAATTATTATGATATACTAAGTCATTATTTTGATATAGAATCATTATTTTGAGATATTAAGTCATTATTGTCAGATACTGAGCCATTATTCTAAGATACTGAGTCATTATTTTGAGATATTAATTCATTATTATGAGATACTTAGTGATTATTTTGAGGTACTGAATCATTATTTTGAGATACTAATGAGATATATAGAGATATAATATACAAATATTTTATATGGGATAATATTCCACTCCACTTTTTTGTTGAAAAACTAGTATATACAGGTTTTTGTCATGGGTATATACACATCAAGTAAGCACTGGTCATCTGATCGTGCCAAGCCCACAAACAAATTGTATTAAGAGAACTGTCCTTTATAGACCTTCTTCTGCTTGGAATCTGCTCCACATTTACATTAAACAGACCAAGAATAGATTTTCTTTTAAGAGGTTAATAAAACAAAAGATAAATGTCATCTACATGGTTCCTGCATGTTTTGTGACAATCTTGATTTAGTTTTCATTGCAAGTTATTATTGTTTATTGTTTTACATTAACAATTTTTTGTATTTGGCTTGTTTTGTTTTTTCTGCTTTATTGATATAGTGTGATTTTAATAATTGTTTGTTTTATTTGTTGTTTTTGTGTGTGTACCCCAGGCAGACTAATGACCACTGTGTGGAAGCTAATGGGCATTCAAATAAGGAATAAAGAATAAAGGATAAGGATACCAACGGAGGTCGCGTTAAGCTAGAAAGGGCTCATCACTCTCTAGCGCCCAAGCCTGGCTCTGACCAGCCGCTGTCCCTGGTCATCATCTGATTCTACGCATTCCCTGATAAGCAGATGGTGATGGCAGCAGTAAGGTACAAAGTGGGAAACGCGACATCACCCTGGAGGAAAGAAAATCTCCCTCTACCACGACCTCTCTGCTGCTGTGCTTTGTAAACGGAAGAAGTTTAATGAAGCCAAGCAATGCCTCAGGGAAGCCGGAGTGGAGTATTCCATACTGTTTCCCCAGCAAAGTCGCAGGTGTCATTTAACAACATGAGGAAAACTTTTCTCTCCCCGGCTGAAGCGATGTCTTTTGTGACCAGCGTCATGAGCCAGGACTGACAAATGCACTGACTACGAGAGGGCTGAGTCTGAACAGTAACTCATTCATATTGGTGACTATCTCTTACAATAATATATATGGCTTAAACATTGGTTACCATTCTTATCATGTTTAAAAGGTCTAAAAGAATAGCATTTGCTGAGTGTTACTTCTGAAAAATGTCTACAATAGTTCAGCTATCTAATTATAACACCACATATTACATTAATGTTGCCGCTGTTCTCCGTTGCCTCTGTTCTTTTAGATCACCAGTGACTCTAGCCGGCCTAGATGACTAAGCTAACCAAAACAATCATGCCTACCATGCCCCTTGATGATGGTGCACTGCTGATAAAAGCAAACAAAAAGATTGCTGACTTAAGAAGGACGTCCAACGGCTCTACAAAAAACTACAGGAGAAGGATTCATCATTGTACAGCTTCATGGATGTGGCATTTGTGCAGTCCAAAAAGTTGTCTTCGCTCAGCGCAGCCCTCCAGTACACAGTTGTATGGGATCCCTCCACAGGTCCGTGACCATCCTCCTGTCTGACGCCTAACCAGCGCCGACATGGTGTTCCTTGGCCGTAAGAGAGATTCGGACGGGGCTGCCTGTTCTCCTGGCCTGTGCCTCTCCAATTGCTACGTGGCCCTGTCCGATGACAATCCAATGCTTGACATACTGCTATGTCATACCCACCATCATTTCCCACCACAGGTCCACTGCACGCTCAGTAGTACACCCTCCCTGCTGTCAATCATAATAATTTAATTCACGTCCCTCTTCAACCTCTTCTATCTCCAGCTCCTAGCAACAACCTGTTACATTTTGGTCTTTTAAATGTGAGATCCCTCAATAACAAATCCTTTTTATGTAATGATTTAATTATTTCTAATAATTTACATTTGTTTATTATTACAGAGACCTGGCTAACCAAGGGAGATTGTAGCTCTCGTATTTAAGCAACACCCCTGATTTTACTCATCTCCATCAACCCCGCTTGTCGGGGGGGGGGGGGGGGGGGGGGGGGGGGGTTGCTGTGATTTACAAAAAAGATTTTAAATGTACTCCCATTTTATATGATAGTTTTACCTCATTCAAACATCTTGGTTTTATGGTTAACTCATAAGAGCCAGTCATAATTTAAAGTCAAAGACCAAAGACCAAACTGTTTTTATCCAAGGGTTCTCAGAGTTTCTGTCTCATTTTATTGCAAAGTTTGACAAAATTCTGATTTTCTGTGATTTTAACATTGTTACATTGTTGCCCCTCTCACTCCTTTATCGCGGATATTATGGAGACTGTGGACTCTTTTAACCTCACCCAGGTGATACGAGAACCCACACACTCAAAGGGTCACACTCTCAACCTGGTCCTTTACAAAGGATTGGCCCATACCAAGACAAAAAAATCCAGTACAACACCTCTACCCTGGTTAAATGAATCCACCCAAGAACTAAAGAGAGACTTGAGGAGAAAGGAAACAAAATGGAAAAAAACACGTTCACATGTATTTTATGAAATCTGGTGCATGATGCAATTTTAATTCTTTTAGACCTAATTGCAGCCTTTGACACAGTAGACCATACATTTTGATCGCCTGAAAAGCTGGCTTGGCATTAGGGACACTGCACTTAGATGGTTTTATTCCTACCTTTTAGACAACCTATTCGGTCACCATAGGTTATCATGCATCTTGCACCACACGCATTACCTGTGGTGAACCGCAAGGTAAAATTTTAGGTCCAGTTGTATTCTCAATTTACATGCTTCCACTCGTCCCAGTTATCCAACTGCACAATGTCTCTATCCATTGCTATGCAGATGACACACAGTTATACCTTCTACTAAAACCTGATGATCCAGAAAGCTTAGCCGCGATGTTAACTGTTGGATGGCCGAAAATTTCTTACAACTCAACAATTCAAAATCAGATATAATACTGTTTAATCTGCCAAACCCCATGAGTTCCCTTCAGAAAGCCCTTGGTCCCTGGTTCTCAAATGTTCTACCCATTGCCAGAAACCTTGGAGTACTGTTTCCTTACCTTACCTTTGACCACCACATCAAAAAAGTTGTCCAGTCCTGTTTCCTCCAAATAAGATCCATCTACAAAATCAAACCCATCATTTCACAACCATATCTGGTAAAAGTCATTCACGCATTCATTTTCTCAAGACTGGACTAGACTGTAACTCCATCCTCTCTGGCCTGAATCAAAAGTCACTCTCCCGCCTCCAACTAGTTCAGAATCCAGCAGCTTGGCTTCTTACTGGTTTAAACAGACCATGCTTTTTCCATCAACTTTGGAATGACCTACAGGAGGAGATGAGGCAGAATCAGTGACTTCTTTTAAATCACTGATTAAAACTCAGTTTTATAGATTTGCTTTTATATAATGCAGTCCTTTTATTGCTCATTGTGTGTGTGTGTGTGTGTGTGTGTGTGTGTGTGTCTATACAGCATCTGCTCCTTCTAACTGTCCTCACACTGAAGCATATTGTTTGTCCTCCCTCTGTAACTCTACCATATGTCTGTCCTGCTTTTGACCATCATTGCTTCTGATTAATTTGTCAAAGCACTTTGCAAAGTCTGTTTTGTAAAGGTGCTATATGAATAAAGTTATTATTATTCTTATTATTATTCTTATTATTATTGTTGTTGTTTAACGTGGATTTGAATATTTTATTTATTATTTGACAATCATTTATGGGTGTCTCTGTGAGGTGATCCCTGTCAGCTGGGTTATGTCACTTGCTTTGGTTATTTGCGCTCTGGTAATTGGAGTGTTTTTTTTTTCCACTCATTTTCAGTTTGATTTTGTTATGAATGAGAGGCGTGCTGCCCCCCCTTGCAGGTGCCTCACAGATTAGCAGTCCCCCTGCAACCTGGGGAAGGACCCCACACCCCTACTTATCTTCTGTGTTACTGTTTTTTTACGATTATTGTTCTGTGTTTCTTGTATTTCACACTCAGTACTGGTCTTCCACAAGAAGTTCATCATTATGTTAACATAGTCGGGCATGTTAATAAACAGAAAACTGAGCTGTGCAATATAGGATCTATAGGATGCCTATTTTATGGGGTATTCATTCATTATATCAATCACTATTAGAATGCCACTTAATAAGATAAAACTTTGCTCATGGAATGTCAGGGGTGTGTGGGGTCATGTGAAGTGGAGAAAGGCTTATCTTTATCACACCTTGATGACAATGAACACCTCAAACTTCATCATCAATCATAGCTAGGTTGGCCAAGTTTATTTGTCCTCTTTTACCACTAGTAGGAGAGGGGTAGTTATAGTGATACATAGGAATCTTCCATTTCAACTACAGGCGTGTCTTAAGGAATATATGGAAGATTTGTAATGATCAAAGGGTCTTACATGGTGAAAAAATTACCATTATGAACCTCTACTGCCCACCGAAATACTCTCCAGACTTCTTCACTAAAGCCCTCTCAGAATTTCTAGAATTATCTTCTGGGAGGAGACTGACTGTATACTCAACCCCTTAGTGGACAGACATCCCTCTCATAATTTAGTTATCAAAATAGGCTAAAGCCCTCTCGGCTATTTTGTAAAGAAATGAATCTGGTCTGATATCACCCTTTTTTTCTACTTCCTCACAAATGCCACACTCAAATTCATTATTTTTTTATATCTAAGTTGTTGGTGCAATTAGTGCTGTCTTGTGCAACAGCCAATATTGTTGGCAGTGATCATGCAGTTGTGCTTTTGGAGTTATCTATTGGTGGAGACTCTGTCAAAAGTAGACGTTGAAGATTTGATACACATCTTTTGAAGGATGAGAAAGTGAATTGAAAATATTTTTTTGCCATTCACTCTCAATCTACTGACAACCCCTCCCTATTGTGGGAAACACCTAAAGCCTATATCAGGGGGTTATTTATATCATTTTCAACTTCAAAGACACAAAAGCAATTGGAACAACAACAAAAACTTAATTAAAAAGGAATTAGTCGATATTAAGAGAGCACTCGGGACATCAGCAGAACCCTTATTATTACAAAGAAAGTGTGCCACACTGGCCACCTTAGATACCCTGCTTACTCACCAAGCAAAGAGTGCTGCTCTTTTTGCAAAGCAAAGGTTATATGAATACAATGATAAGCCTAACAAATACTTGTGCTGCAGAACTAAAGTTAAGACAGATCCCCAAGTGATCAATTTTAGATTTTGACGACAAAAATATTTTTCAGGCAGTTCTATAATAAATTATAAGAGGCGGACCAGTCACAAGGAGCCTCAGAGAATATGGAATTATTATTATTCTTGGGGGGCTTAACTGCTTAACCATTCCTACTGTCTCTGATGCCCAAAATATCAGTTGAATGCTCCCATCTCAAGAGGGGAGGGACTGTTAGCACTCAAAAGTTTACAATTAGGTAAAGCACCAGGACCAGATGGTCTGAGTTGTGATTTTATAATGAGTATCATCATCCACTTACAGATCCCTTCCTGGAGATGTTGGAACATTCTTTTACATCTTGTATTCTTCCCCACTCATTAAGGGAAGCTGATATTACCTTAATCCATAAAAAGGCAAATGCCCAGAGGACTGCTTGGGATATAGACTTATTGCTCTTCTAAATCAAGATGTTAATTTATTATCTAAGATATTAGCACTACAATTAGAGAGGGTTTTGCCTTCTATTATCAGGGATGACCAGACAAGCTTTATAAAGGGCAGGAACTCCAGTCACAATGTGAGAAGGCTCTTAAATATTATTCATCTTTCCCAAACACAAGAAACTGATAGTATGGTCATTTCACTGGATGCAGAGAAGGCCTTCAACTGGATTGCATGGCCTCTATTTCACTTTTTACATAATTTTATCTGGGGGATAATTTTATCAAATGGATAAAACTCTTATATAATAAGCCCTTAGCTTCAGTAATTACCAATGGCTGCAGCAGACAACTTCACACTCCACCACTCAATATGTAGGGCCATTACACAGGACCCAATAATAAGGGGTATAAATGTAGGTGGAGCCCAACACAAAAAATTCCCTCTACACAGATGATGTCTTGCTATACTATATCAAGATCAAGAGGTCAAGGTCAAGATATGAAGGTAAGCAGGCTAGGATGAAGCAGTGTGGACCACTGTAACTACAGGAGTGCAAAGGCAAACTACTGATACAGGGCCCCTATATACAGTGAAGTAGTGATGAGACAATGAGCAGCAGGTGTGCGTGTCAGCAGGGTGGTCAGGTGATGCAGGTGGTGTGTGGCAGGGTCTGAGACAGAGGTGGTGACACAACAGTATGAATGCTGATCATGGTTTCAACTCTCTACTTATGTTTCCTTTATTTCAAAATAAATCCTCAAAGAATCAAATTAACTGAATGAGAATTAAAAGGATAATTTTAGCCTGAGAACACCATGTTAGCCTGAGTTAGTTCAGCCACATAATCATAGGTTTTGTATAGATATATATGTAAAGTAGCATTACATGAAAATAAAAGTACAAGGCCTCAAAATCTTTATTCAAAAGATTTATTCACATATTTTGATACTACAATATCTGTCCAATAATCAATTCATTAGTTTTAACATGAAGCTTACCATCAGTAAATTTAAAGGTCCCATATTTTCCTCTTCTGCTGTGTTTTATTTGAAGTGTTGACCCATAACAAGATATAGTTGTGGTTTTAAGAACCATCTCAGTGTAGTTTTACATCTCCTCTCTCAGGCTTCTATCTGGAGCTCTAGTAACAACAGGTCAGTGAGCCAATCAGAAGAGAGGGGGCTCTGAGCCTCTGCTCTGATTGGCTCACTGATCTTCTGATCACTGCTGTGTTTTCTGAGAGATCCAATAAAAATATAATAGATTTCAGGTAAACACTCACAGAAACCAAATCCTGCGAGGTTGGATGGTGGGTCCAGGTGGGCGGTGTTTAGAGGTCCTGATGGCTGGCTCTAAGGCTCAGTTTCTGAATACAGGCTGTGTGTATTTCTCTGTGGACTGAGGCTTTGATACTTTCACAGTATTAATATAGAACCTAGACCTGATCTATAATCAAACATCCACCCTTAGACTATATGGGACCTGTGATAGATACATTTCCATCATTATAAAATTGTCTTCACAGGCTTTTACAGCTAGCAATAATTTCCAAAAAGATGAGTTATATTGTGTAAGACAGCATCAGCCTCTGGGTGCTGGCTGTCCTCCACAATGACACTCTGCTCAGTTAACAGATCCATTAGGGTGATCGTCATCTCACTGGCAGGTCAACAGCCTGGCCCTGGAAAAGCATTATTAACCAGGTAATTGGCAGGTAATTAGACTATTGTTTGTTGGCACTTCAGTAGTGTGCATTATTGCTTGCCCACTAACATGATTTATGAGACCATAATTCATATTCTACCAATGTAATTACATCCTCTCAGCCCCCATTACTGTTCTGTTAATGGTGATGCCTCAGTGACGCGTATGGGGGAAAATTCTCACTGAGCAAAATTATGAAACAAAAGGCAGAAAAAAATTTATGGATATTGTTATAGTGTCTCAACTCAGTTGAGTGGAAATTAAAGTTAAACTCTCAAGAACGAAAATAGCAAAATCAAAATTAAAGATCACTACATTCCAGTATATCAAATGGTGCTAATTAATTTTCATTAGTCTGTATTTTGGTTTTATCCGGATAAATCTCAACATGGAGCCTAAGGCCAGCAGTTAGAAACCTGCTGTTAGAAAATAACAGGTTTTAAGTTTAGAAGCTCAATTAGAGTTCGATTTGTGTTTTGCCTTCCCTCTTTGCTGTGCATTTCCCACAGCTCTTCTGCTGTTGATATTTCAGTACAGTGGTAATTATGTCTTTTTGTAGGATCACCTGGAAGATTTCAGTTTTTTTCTTTTTATTAGCTGAGCAGCAAATAAAGATTAATAATGTTACACATTTAATTGCAATGCACTAGACAGGTGTTCCAGCAATGAGCCTTTATAATGTGTGGAAAGTGCACTCACACTTTTATATCAAATCATTTTGATTTATGGCATGATTTTCATATAAGTGACATAATTACCAAACGGAAGGCTAATATAAGGTCTTCTCAGGGGGGATGCAGCATTAACAGTTAGCACAAAGCTGCTGAAACATGTTATTTGAAACTAACCATATAAGTTTAATATAATTCACCGTGGGTGTATGATTGCAGTGATATGCACTACATTCTTCATCCCAGGCTCAGAGGAGGCAGGCCTCAGTGTGGGACTCCTGTAGTAAGTAAAGCAGAGTGTCTTAATATAACCCAAGATTGGATTGCTATTTTCTGCTTCAGCCCTGAACGAGCAAAGTTTATGTTTGTCAGGAAAATGTCAGACTCTCAGCGATACCCAGTGTCCACCCACCAGCAATGACTCCTACCTGCTTCTCTTAGGGAGGGCAACTCAAGTTTGAAGCTGACACTTGAATCACGCTTAAGTTGCATACAAATTGGCTTCAGACCTGATGTCTGCTTTCGGAGATATGGTTTGCCAAGTCTGGCCTCGGTGTTAAGCACAAGGTTAAATTTAACTTTTCTTTTATCATAGTTTTCCTTTTTTCATTCTTATATATTGATTATGTATGCTTCTCTTGTGGATTATTTTATTGTCCTATGGAAAAAAAGTGGAGACAAAGCAAATTAACATATAATTCAGTCTTATTCCTTCAGTCTTTTTCCACTGTGTTGTATACTGACATTCAGTATATTAGCCTATTTATTTATATTATCTACATATAATTGTTAGATGTGGTACTTTTATTGCAAATACAGTTTAATTAAAATATATTTTATTCTTTCATGTCCAATATTTTAAGATCAAATTTGAAAAATTTTCACTAAGGTCATCAACACAAACTGAATTCACCTCTACGTGATGGGCACTCACTTTTGCTGTATGCTATGTTTTAGCTGTTTTTGCTGTATGTTATGTTCATTTGTGGTAATTTAATTGAACACAACTTTATTTACAAATGTGTGATATTTAGGCATAATCTCAGCGCAAATAAAAATAATAATAAAAATATAAAATAAATTAAAATAAGATTTTGACCCAAGGCTCTTTACCTTGTGCATGTGGTGTTGTCTGTGCTATGTGTTAAATGTGTTTGTGTAAGATTGATGGTTCTTTTTACTGCCAAGCCAAATTCACCTACAGCTACAAATAAAATAAAATAACCTAACCTAACCTTACCTAATCTAACCTAACCTAACCATTGAGTGTATATAAAAATGGATGTAGCCGCTATGACATCACCCACAGGTTTCTGAAGAATGGTATTGAAGCTCAGAGTAAGCTGCTCCGCCGTCGCCATCTTGGCAGCACCTGACTCTGCCCCTAACTCCCAGCTAATCCAAAAATGGTCAAAGAGGAGGGGCGTGTAGAGTCTGAGACTTTGGTGAATGCTGGCAATGTATGCTGGCAAGCATACACTCACCCACTGGTGAGTTATATAAACAGTTGTAGAAATAAAATTTTAACATGGGAGTGTATGGGCATTGACTCACTGTTGGAGCCAGATGGTCATCAGGGGAACTGCAGCTTTTGGTTCTTCAGTGTTGGCCTAATTTTTCAGCTTTAGAGGTTGCCACTTGAACCTAACCTAACAGTGGTTCTCAATTTGGGTGTCATGAACCTCATGAAGGGCCACAAGTTAAAACTGAGAGGTTGCGAGACAGAAGAGAGGAAAAAAGGTGCCTATTTACCCTAAGGTGAAAATAGTCACATTGCAGCTTTTTGGCTATTTGCATCCATACAGAACGCCCAGTGGCTCCCTAAGCACCAAGTTTTTTGCGCTGTTGAAAAGCAGCATACAGTACTATGTGAATAGTTTCAATGTGCCATTTAATAAGTGCCATACCCTGGTTGGTGTTTTAAATGTCTGCTGCCATCAGGTGCTTCATAGACACTACAGCAAAAAGTCTTAAGTAAGTCAGGTGAGATGGTAGAAAGAGCATAGGGAGGGGGCTGTGGTGGATGAATCAGTCAAGTACATGATTTTCCCAATGGACACCATCGTTGGTTGAACCAATCATAAACAGTCGACATATACAACTGCTGACAAGGAGTTGCAAGGAGATATAGCTTCTTTTTCACAAGCCAGCTCAACAACACTGGACCCCAAGATTAGGTAAAACTGCAAGAGCCATCTTAGTGCCCTTACCATTTTGTAATTAATCAACTGACCACAGACAACTTACGACACACACTCTTGAGCTTTGGGGTCCGTTAGGGTCTAGACATTTGGCTGCTTTGCCACATATCGTAGTCCTACCTTTAATACAAGATTGCAATTCTTCTCATTTTCTGCTGTCAAATTTCTTAATCTAAGGTTAATTTATAGTTAATAGTCTAAATTAGTCAGTCAGTTAGTTAGTTAGTCCATAGAATTTTAAAGTTAAATACAATTTCATTTTAAAATTAAATTAAGAAAGGAAAGCAAAACATACAATGGTATGTTGATATATGAGACATATGCTTGACCCACACAAGCTGAAAAATAAATGAATCTACCAGATGCTAGCACATGAGAAAGGCATTTTCCAAACACCTCTTTGACAGTGAGGGTCGATGCGGCCCAGTACATGCAAGCCAAGAATGAGACAGCTAACTGCAGCACAGGCCAAGCAGACCTCTCAAATCTGTCTGAGAGCTCCTCGGCAGTGACAACTCCTCTTTGGTCCCAGGGGACTCAACTGTCTGTGCAAATGAACAGTGTTGTGAGCTCCTGTCCTCCTGCCAAACTACTCTCAGAGATGCTTCAGTAGCAGAGACAAAAGGGCTCCTCTGAAGATGGAGCAAACTCTTCATTAGCTTGTATTTGCATGGATAACCCTCCTCATGTGTTGTCCTCTCTCTGGTCCTGATGAGACTGGTTAACTGTGAGGTAAATCATTTTTCACTATTACTCTGAATCACACAGGAACTAATGGAGCAGATAAATGCAAGAGAGGAAAACATAGTTTAAGGGCTTAGTGGAAACAAATTACTGTACAGAAATTTTGTTTAGTCCCTAAATGAAAGTGGATTGTCTCCAAGTGAAGGTCTTTACCTCCAGAAAACACTGAAAAGGAGCTTTGACTTCTCTGCACAAACCTTAAAGAAAGTTCCACTAAGAAAAACACAAACTCATGATTATATGGACCCAACAACAACAAGACCAGAGTCTACACTAGCTCTCAAAAAAAAAGAAGAAAGAAACAGATATCTGATTTAAATACTTTGAGATGGTTTGGTGTTTTGGAGACTGTCCTCCTGGAAAATGTAACCCCATTGTTTTCTGTGCACAAAGTTACATTTTATTGTTAGGCAACCTCTAGGTGTAGTGATTATGATGGGAGTAAAGGGGAAAGTCAGGTGACCTAGTATAAGGAGCTAGATGCTGCCCCCGTCCTATGTTTCAATTTGCGTACTTCCATACTCACTCTTGCTGTTGTTCACACTGACAACATTGGTGGCAACATGCAGTGCAAGTACCCAATGCTCCACTCAAAATGGTCAAAAAAATTTGTGAAAAATTATTCACTCCCTCTCTCTTTTCACTCTCTACAGTACTCCACTAGGGGGTACTAATGGACCATAATAACTGAGGGAGTAACAACTTAAATATTGTCAGATCTGTCTGATGACCCTTAGACTTCATAATGATGGCTCAAGGCACATGTTTACACAGACTTTTTACTTTTCCTGGAGCCAACATGAAGTTAAAGGCTCCAAACATGAGATTTCAAACAATAATACAGTAGCAAAAAAAATATTTTCTATATAAAGATATAGTTGAGTAATGGCATCCTGAGCAGAGAGTGAAGTTACACTCCCTCTGTGTTAGCTTATAAACATATAGGCTTGGCTCACACACAAGCTGATCCAGTGCAGTATGCACCCTTCAGCTGAAAGCGACAGCGTTTAGGTGAAACCCACCTCCCAAAATGTTCCTCACTGAAGAAGAAACCACATTTTCATCTAAAAAGCCTCAGACACAGAGAGACATGAGACCAGAGACTGGACTGAGGAGGCTCAAATCCCAGTTGGTTCATGGACGGTCAAAACATTCAGAAAGTTTAAGTTTTTGCCATCTCCATCAGTGTCTTCAAGAGCTCCAGTGTCATTTGTGCAATTGCAGTCCCAATTTCTTTCCCAGTCCGACATTAGAGCCAATCCTGTTCTGGCTTTACCCAGATGTAGAGCTAAAGAGCTCCAGCTTGACCCAAAACGTTTTTTTTCGTCAGTAACTTGACGGTTCATTATGTTAAATGTCTGTTGACATTAGTGATGGCTACAGTAATATAACACGATAACGTTAGCTAACTTGCTGTTACCGATGTAATGAATTTGTTCAGCAAATGATTGCTATTGCTAGCTGGCTAACTGTCAGCATTGTTGAGGAGCATATTACTGCAATGCTAGCTTGGGCTAATGGTTTAGGTTAGATTGTTTTTAGATTTAGGCTGGAAGTGTGTCCAATGAAGCATTAGTTTTGGTCTGAGATGCTGGTGGTCTAGTGCAACATCTAGTGGCAGTGATGATCATTTACAGAACCTTTAACTTTTGTGCTTTTAAGTGAAACGCCTTGACAATTGTTGGATGGATTGCAATAAAATTTGGGAAACACATTCATGTTTGCTTCAGGGTGAAGTGTAATCATTTTGATGATCCTCTGACTATTTGACCTAAAGACTTGTACTTTTTCTCAAAACAACATATTTGATAAGTTCTGTTTGCATGTTTCAGTAGGAAAAATTGTGGTCTATGATTTGGTCTAGGATTATTGAAGTGAAGTGAATTGAGAGTTTAACAGTGAAATTAATGTAACTTTCACCCTCTGCCAGACAGCTCTGAAGGATGGGCGAATCAACTCCTCAGAAAGCTGAAGTAAAGAAGCAGCAAGTGGAGAAAACTTGGAGTCTGTACTTGTTCTCTTTTTCTCTAACCTTCAACATATACATAAGTGTGTGAACTCAGACGCGCACCCACACACACACACATAGAGACACAAACACAGGTATACACACACATATACACACACACACACACACACACACACACACACACACATACACACACACACTATGAACACACACACAGCCTTACCCAACTCCACTCTGCTCATGTGTGAAATGAGCAAGGGTCTTATCTCTTGGAAACACACCACTGAGCCAGAGGAGAAGGAGAGAGAGGGAGACACAACGGGAGAGCGGCGAGGAGAAAAAGAAGGAGCAGGAGGAGGAGGAGGAGGAGGAGGGGGGAGAAAGATTGAGAGAGGGATGTGTCACGTGGTGTGCATGCTGATGACTGTGGACTTGGGAATCTGCAGCAGACTCTGGAGGTCTGAAGTTGAACCATGATCAACCCCATGTCTCTCTATTAGCTAACACGGCATCCGCACATGATTTCAGGGGACATTACATTGACTTACATTCATTTCCTGGAGACTTATTCAAACCTTAACCATAACTACTACCTGCCTAACCCTAAACCTAACCTTACTCCAACTTTAATGTCTTCACCTTAAAATTTAATGATTAATGTGATGGGGACTTGCTTTTTGTCCCCATAAGGAAAACAAATCCCCACAATGGGTTCCCTCAACATGAGTAATAACTAGACCACACACACTCATATGATATGTTGTATATTTAGATCAAATGAGGAGCTTACAGATAGACAGAATACAGAGAGAGAAACAGCGAGAACTATGACCATATGTCCAGCTGATTTATGATCAAAGACAAATCTAAAGCTGCTTGTGCTATAGCATTGTTGTTGTAGAGAACAGAGTCTATATTGTTATTGTGGTGCTGTAGATTAACTCTACATGCATGTTAATAATAAATCTTTGCAAAAAAACACACATTGAAACTTCTGAATGGAAAAGGTTTCTCTTACACTTTAAAGGGACTATGATAGATTTTTTTCATAACAATGTAAATCAAATGACAATGTGAAAGTTGTCACTCGTAGATGAACTTACACAGTATTTTCACCTAAATCTGCAGCTCCGCTCAGATTTTTAGAGCTCTGTAGTGAGTTTCAGCTCATTGTTACCTGTACGGACAACTATAACTGCTGTGCTAGGAAAAGCTCCAATGATCCACTGTACACTGCCTGTTCAGCAGAAAACACTAGACACATACAGTTAAAGAGCAGCTGGTGAACATAGTGAAGCATTTAACAACTAAAGGGCCAGATGTTTTCTTCAGGCGTTCATAGAGACCAAAGAGCTGAGAGAGAGCTGACAGAGAGTCGATATTGGATTCATCAGGTGGCCAGAAACACAACCCCATAGGAAAGATTATCTGTAACTGTGTGTAAATAAGCAGAATTTTACTAACAAGTTCACCATATTAACTTAAAGGTATAATATGTAAGATCGTGCTACTTGCTCCACCTCCATAGAGGGCAGCATTTCACCTCTTCGCCCCTGTCCAGTTAATCATTTTGTTGTTTTCCCCATGTTCCTTATAATTTATTATTTATATGTGCATTTATTGTTGATAGTTAAAGTTGTTGATATCACTTAAACAAATTATGAGTACTTGTAATACAAAGCTAAAGTATAGACAATATGTGTTCTGTTCAGGGATAATACTCTGAGGTGTTACTGTACTGTGGTTGTTGATGGTTGATGAGGTCAGACCCAGAAGAAAAGGCAGGTGCTGGTCCATCACTGGGGAGGACTGGACTGGAATTCTGGTCCTGATACAGACAAACATGTGATTGGACAGTTAGTTTAGATCATACAAGTTCTTTATATTCAAACATGTTGGGTCTGTTGTGTGTGTATAATAAATAGTAAGGATAGATATGAATATGCTAAAATAAATACAGTATTAGGCAGTGGATCCTGAAACGGCTGGTTCTGGATTAAACAGTCTCTTTGTCTTACTTGTAAAAGAAAAGTTACTGATGCATCTATCTGGACAACAGCTGCAGGAACAGGCTAAATTCTACAAAATCACTAAAACGTCAGTACGGTTTGTCATTAGTTGCCCTAATGATACTTTTAGCTACAGACCAACATTAGATGTTACTCACCAGTCTAACAGAAAAGTTGCAGCTCTGCATCAAACCACATCTCTTTACTCGCCCGGAGCTGTCTCCAGCAGTGAGAAAACCACACCAGGATTTACTTGTGTTTTCTTATTTTCTTCGCTGTTGAACGTGGTTTCTTGTCGGAGCGGTCCTTCGGGATGGAGAAAAAGATCGCTTTCTAGAAGTTTCAGCCATCTCTACGTTTCTGTGATACTAGTGGGGAGCTATTTTTTTTTAGTCAGGAGCTGTAGTGTAACTTCAAGCTCTGGAGGAAGCTGTTCTTCGTGGGACTGAGGGCAGACTAAACGCTACACTGACTCACACAGCATCTAGTGTCATAAAGTGGTATTACAACACGGCGCGGGACGCAGCTAGTTGGTTAGCATGCTCATTTCAAGTAGATATCTATGAAATACACTAGATGGAGGTCTTGGTCATGACATCATCACCATCATGGGTCGTATCAGAGGGTAGGAACAAGCGACCTATTTGTATGTTTAGGATTAGGGTTAACCCAAACAACCTAAACTTAACCCTTGAAGAACTTGAGTTTTTCCATTAAACCTAACCAAACCTTAACCACGGCTTTAACAGATCATGAAAAAGTTTATTGACAAATGATGTCACCCTGCACACCCAAAGGGACATGTCATTCAGCAGGGCAGTTATAAGCACACTTTGTTTGATTTGACGTTCTGGTTGACAGAAATGTAGAGAAAGATTTTCAATTGAGTGAGCCATCTGCCAGGGATTTCAAAGTAATGAAGTCCTCCTGTTCCCAAAATAGGAACCCAGTGAAGTTGCCACTTTTAAATAGAGTCCTAGCAATACTACACATCTGTAGAGTTTCTTTTTGTGGCATCTCGGGGCTACTTAAGGTCTCAGTATGCTTACAACAAAATGCTACCAGAACCTGTCTAACAGCATCTGAACAAATTTTTTACTTTCCAAAGCAGAACACGAACAATCATGAACACCTTACATGGTGACTGGCCCGATGTGTCGAGGTGTGAAAGGAAGGGTTTGAACTTTTTTCATTCTTCACATAAACTATTTCCAGCACTTTCTGTGTGAGCACCATGAGAGCCACTGAGGAGAGACTGTCCGAAAGTGTATGCCATCTCCATTTGTGCGATTTCTTAAGAGTTCAGAGGGAGCCAGCGAGATGTAGTCAGAAGGAACCATTGACAACAGAAATTTTGCACCACATTTAAGTTTGCTCATTCGCAACTGTTGATTTGTAACTGGACACTTAGATGGGGCAGTTAGATATTAGATGTGATTTGTTGAAAGTTGCTTCAAGATGTCTGCAACTCCACCTAAACCAGATGCTTCTTTTAGAAACAAAAATGATTTAGATTATTTAGAAGTGGTTGGGAGTTAACACAGTTTAAGCTGTCCATAGCCTGAGCAGGGGCATACAAGACTTGAAAACTGAAGAAGTTGGTAGGGGTGCTTTCTCACAAGATCCAGTAGTTTTCCTGACATGACCAAGTCTACAAAAGTGAAACCCACACAAATGGTTCTGGATTTGAGGTATTGTAAAGGATATGTCAGCTGTGTCCTCTGAAATCACAGAAAACAAAGCTCTATGTCTCTGCCACGTTCACAGGAAACTTGGGAACGGTTTGGCATTAGCCCCAGAGCCCTCGATCAGAGGCACAGCATAATTAAGGTTTGGTGTGGGATGTGCTGGTAAAGAAGATCTCTGAGACTCTGGTCTGGCCCTCGTGTAGAATCAGCAGTTTCCATGGTATGATGGTAGGTGTCAGGCTTTTGGATTCTGTGATGGATTGTGGACTGGGTCATTATCTTGTCCCTGACAGACTGGTTGTTGGCAGCAGAATGGATCATGACATACATATTTGTAAACCAAACAGTTCCCTTGTCTCTCCCTCTCTCATGTCTCAGATGTTGTAATCCATGTTTTTTAATCACATATACCCAAAGATGTTTGTTTTGTACTTGAACTGGTGTCTCTGTGTATTTCTTCAACTTTCTGTTGACTTAAAAAAAAAAACACCCTACTGAGAAAAGTCATGAGGAGAATTAATTAAACCAAGACACGGGAGTGAAGGAAGAAGATGTAGCACTGAAGAATCCAGCTGGGAATGGTATGAAAGTGAGCACAGTGTGACCTCTAGTGTGAACAGATGCAAAATAACAGCTTGATCACAAAATATCTTTGTATGATGCTTGAGCTCCATATTATTAAATTGAGAATGAAGACACTAAAAAGTAATTAGTGAAGAAAGAAAATGTGTCATTCAAAGATAATTTAAAAATACTACATGAATTCAGCATTAGAGGTATTATGACAGTGATCCCAGCACTTCATCTTTTAAAGGTGTATTTCTTCTGCAGGGTATTGATTGCAGATTTAACCGATGCAGCCTGAGAATGCACTCCACAGATAAGAGATTTCTATTCCTTTTCAACCATAACTTTAATCTGCGAAGTACTGCTAGTTAATGTAGTGGTCTAAGTCAGGAGCATTTTAAAGGAGAACGCACATACGTTTGTACATAATAGATGCTTCAATTAATCACCACTGTTTCCCTTTTTTCCCATTGAATCATCATCTGTCTGTATGATTACTGCTGAGGACTGGCTGCCTTCTGTAGGCCGCTACCACCGCTTTGTGGTCAATGTGAAGTACTGCATTCAAATGGTTGTACGTGCATATTGATACTGCAGTCTCATAAGTGTGGGCATGAACAGACAAGATGACAAATTGAAGAAGAAACCTGAGTAAGAGTTAGGAAACAAAAGGTCTTGAGGACTGAGTGGTTTGATGAGTATTAAAGGCTCACATGAGTCAGAGCTCAGGATCACTTTTTCTGATAAATACCTGGCAACTTTTGAGACACAGATTGTGGTTTAACAAAATCAGTCTTCTTCAGTATGAAAAAATAAATAAATAACACGGGCTCCTGCTCAGTCTGTGAACCAAAATTTAAACGTAAGTAAATGTAATTTAATTGATTTTGTTTTGCTTTGTCATAATAGATTGAATAAATCCTAATTAATTATCCTTTGTAAATGCAGATTTGAACATTTGTAATTCAGAGACAACTGGGCAAACTCCATCTGTTAGTGAAGATCATGTGATGTGATTGAAAGGCCCTGAACAACAACTGAATGCACCTGGATAAATGGAACTGTTATTTAACAGGTCAAAAATGAACCTTGAAAAATAAAAATATATAACTTTAATTATAATGTTTTATTATATTATTTATTATATCATATTATAATTGTCTATATGTATATGACTTTCCATTATTTTATATTTTATTATACAGTAACACATTTATGGTTTTCTTCCACCAAAACTCTGTTTTGGATATTTTAATGGATTTTATTAATAGTATATGCACTTCATATGAATGTCCCGTAGTGGATAAAATACAGTATATGTAGCAAGTTGGATTTGCTAAATTATTTTCGGTTGTAGGCTAAATCAAGGCACAGAATATTTCAGGCTCACTTAGGAGCCCACTTTGCATGAACACCACAAGCAGGAGACACAGGTAAGTTTATAATAAATATTTTATTTTGCAAAATATATTTAATTTTTTTATTTTTGTAAAAGAACAAGCATAAGCACAGAAACCAAAAATATGGCCACTTCAGTTCATTTTTCAATATGCTAAATTGAAGGAAAAGGGAAAAATAATAATCAGTCCAGGCGGTGGAAATCAGTTCCTTTTACCACATACAATCAAGTCCATCTTTTTACCACACACTGTCACATGTGTCTTGTCCTACCACAATGTGGAACTGAGGTTCATTTTTATTATCCAGGATAGCTCACCATCAAAGGTGTGTGATGATGATTCCTGCCATCAAGATCCAGATCACTGATTCCATAAAAAAAAAATCTGACCTGTAAAAAGGCAACAACAAAAGTTAGAATTTCTAGTTTCTTATCTAAGGGTGTTGTATGACATGTTATGAGTTTCAACATGTAACCAGGGGCATTTCTAGACCCCCTGGGGGCCCTAGGCAAGAAGGACCACAGGGCCCCCCAGAATCATGATGAATGAAGTCCAGGACTACGGATCAGTAAAGAAATTAAACAATTAACATATGAAATAAATAATAAATAACATAACTATTTGAATGCAAACTTTACATACAATATATAAATAACAGAAAAACAAACATAACTGAAATGTGCAAAATTTTCAGAATGATGAAAATGCAACCAAGCAAAAAAACAAACAAACAAGGAATTGAAGTGGAAAAGACGAACTTAAAACTTGCTGTGACACCTTGGTCCTATATCCACAGTCCAATAGTAGTGCCTTTTTTTCTTAAAACTGCTGCTTGTGGGCCTTGGCTTCTGCAAATGCAGACACTATGTCTTCCATATCTAAGGACCTCCAAACATCTCTTTCTATTGAAATCAGTGCCAGTCCTGTGAGCCTCTCCTGGCACATGGTTGACCTCAAATAGGTTTTGATCAACTTCAAAGCAGAAAAGCTCCTCTCACCAGAGGCAACAGAGACAGGAAGAGTCCAGAGGAGACGCAATGCAATGCTTAGATTACTGTACAGATCCAGAAGGTTTTCACTGTAAATGTAGTTTAACATGTCATTTGGGCAGGTGGAGGCGTGGTCTGGAAAAGTGTAGACAGCAGAATTGATCTCCAATTCTAAATCATCTGCCTCAATGTCATGCATTGTTTGCTCCAAGTTCTTGCAACTTGCACGAAGCTTGCCGCTCTTTAGCACCTGTTGCATGCTTTTCTTTGAAAACAGGAAACTGTAGGTTGGTGCTTATTTGGTGCTTGGTGGATGACTGGGAGTTTGGGATAAAGTGGTAGGCTGGCTGGCAGCACTACTTTTTTATAATGTAACACACATAGCTTACACATTTATACTTACCACTGTCACGTTTTTTCTTTTCATCCTCTTCTTGTTTTTTTTTTCTTTTCTTTTCGTGTGCCCAGAGAGATATGTTCGCTTCATTTTTTTCATGTGTGTGTTTGACCGCGACCGCACGTCGATGCCGGCTAGTAAGGGGGCCCCATTAGGGAGATTCCCGACGTGTCATTGCAGTGTCTACGGGGGTTTCAAGTTGTGTCGCTGATATGGAGCGATATCAGCCGTCTGTCGGGGCCCCCTACTAGCAACTAGCCGGTGACAACTCGGAAAGGGCCCTGTGCGGGGCATTTCCGATGGGTTGTCGTTGCAGCGTCCAAAGCAGTTCCATTATTTTGTCATCGATGTCAGCCGTCCCTCGGGGCCCCCTTCAGCTCGGGGCCCTAGGCAATTGCCTGGGTTGCCTGCCCCGTTGCAGCGTCTCTGGCAGCAGCATGTCAGACATGATCAAAAGGAGACTGGACAAGCTGGTCAAAAAGACTGGGTCTGTGCTCACTCTGGACTGTTGTGGAGAGATGCATTCAATGTGAGATGGAGGCCATCTTGGAAAAATACCAACCATCCTATACACAACATTCTAGCAGGCCGGAATGTGTGTGTGTGGATCTACCTATGTCTGTTCACCCTGCAGAGGTTCATATGAGACAGCTGTCCCACTGTTTGTCTCTGTTAAGGACATATTATGCAAAATGCACTTTTCCATGGTTTTTCAAACATGAGAAAAGTCCATCCTCTCCGTCTTTTGCCTGCACCACCTTTCAGAAAATGTGTGCTCACACAGGCCAATTGGAGATTTCCCCTTGATGTCGTCATGAAGGGAAATAACACCTCCCCCAGGTGGGTGACACGAGCTAGGTGTGTGTTCCGCCTTCTGAGTCCGCCTTGCAGCAGTATTGAGAGTCATGCCTTATGATGGCCGTTTTAACGTTTATATCATGTTTACAGGTCCAGTGCCTGTAGGGAATATCTAGATAAGCGCAGAGTTACAGGGAATATGTGAAAGGGGATAGTCTATAATACACATTTTTTGCATTTTGCACATAGCGAGCTATTTGCAGCATTTATGAGCTATTGACAACCCAATTAACACATAATTGAGTGCATTTGTTGTTATCATTTTTGTACTGCTTGCAGCTGTTGCCATAACTACACATTTGAGGAGATGTTGGTGTAACCTCTGTTTCCTCTGTTCAGGCCAGCACATCAGTGCATCTATACAGCTTCCTGCAACAAGGGATGTTGCATGCCAGACTGACCACTGTAGGCACACAGTTATCATTGAGGACTCTTCAGCCTCACATCAGAAGTACAGGTCTGTAGCCATCTGAAGTGCATCTACTTTTGATAAACCTAACAGTCATTTATCAGTCTTGGAAAGCTGTGCAGGTAAATGAAGCTGTGGTTACTTAAAACTTGTGAGAGTGTGTAGGCTAAGGTTTCTGTCAACATTACATCTTTGATTTTCTCTTTACTGTACCTCCAGATCTACCTGGCTGCCATGTACTACAATGAAAATGCTGACCGACCACAAGCCCAAACAAAAGAAGGTGAACCACTGTTCAAGCTCCACTTTCCAAAGGCCATGAAGGGAGAATGCAGAGCTACACCAGTTAAGACTGAGCCGACATTCTATAAGTGTTATATTATCTTATTTTTCAACCAAAAAATGTTTTGTACATATTGTATTAAGTATTGCATGTATAATGTTATGACAGTTCCACCAACAACAAAAATACAGTAAAGAAAATGTCAGGAGGTAGTTAGAAACAGACTTTCAGTCATTGTTTTGTAAAAAAAAAAAAAAAAAAAAAAAAGTAAAAAAATGTAAACAAAATCTCTGTGTTTTATCAAACAGGGAATGTGGTGGACCTCATATTTGAAAAATCTTTGTTGACCTGGGACCATACACAGAAGCTGCTTTGGCCATCCCCATCCCAGAGGACCTCACTGCACAGTTCGAGCGGCCTGAGAAGGAAGAGGTCATATCCAGCTATGTGTCCCGGTTCTATCATGGGGCAGTCTGAAACCCACGTACTGGCCTGTGGCATGAGGAAAACTCTGCACTGATGCGTAGGACCAGGCAGGCTGGAATGACGACCCAGATTCTGCGACCAAGGAAGCCCCAGCAACAGCCCATAAAGCTCCTATAGGCTAGATACCTGTACCGACTAAAACAACTGG
>NW_019174271.1:848741-856870 GCF_002260705.1 Seriola dumerili | reverse complement strand
GACTTTTAAGTGTTGCGCTTTGATATCGACTTGTATGAATGAGGAAATGGAAGTATTGTGTCGACAGCTTCTTCAAGGCTTGCCGGAAGGGGAGAGACACTTAGGGTTTGTTGATAGAAAACCTTGTAAGTGAGGCAGGTTTAGATTCAACAGAGCAAATTACTGCGTCAGAGTTTCAGAGTGTGCAAGATCGATCTAACTGAAAACACGGTAAAGAGCCACTGCATAAGATACCAGGTCAGTTTTGTCTACTGCTGAACTGGGGTTAAGGTCCCAATCTTGTCTAAACGCAACAATCAATTTGTCACATACCAAGTCTGTACATAAGCAAGATTTGAATTATGAAATTAATGATTTTATACTTATTATGTGCACATACAGTGTGTGTGTAACAGGAAATAGTTTGGGGGCTCATAAGTATTAAAAAAAACCCTGTTTAGATTGAGTTATAGGCAGGACCTTCCCAGCAGCAACGGTAGGTATTACAGCTTCATTCTAAATTTGATAGTATATTACATAATCTTTCACACACATAAAAAAAGTACTGAAAACTGCTATTAGAATTTACTAATCGCTGCCCCAATAGAGAATCTTTTGTTTATAAAACTTTTGTCTATGATAAGTTAAACAAAAATAGTTTCTTGCTTTTGACAGTAGGTAGGCTGAATACGACAGAGGCCCATGGGTTGCTAACAGCGTAACACTATAGTCCGCAACGAAATGAGTTAAATTCTATCGGGTTTGGGTTAGAGGTTAGGTTAGGTTTAGCATAGAACCACTCGGGTAATGACACAGTGCGACCGATCATTACTACCACTTGGGGGCAAGAAAAGTTCTTTATTGCAACTTCAAAAAAGCTTGATGCCGTCGATAAAGTGGAATGAGTTAAGCATACATTGTCTGTCTTTCTGCAGGTTTGACAAAATGAGATTTTCGAGCCGTTTTTTTCTCGGTTGCATCTCCACGGTGTTTGGGCCGGTAACTGAATAGCTCTTTGCCTATAGGTTGTTCTTATGTGCCATATCTGTGCATGCGCGAGTGTACAAGTTGAACATTTTATATTTTGAATATAAGGGTATTGTTGTCTGGCAAAGCAAAAGGTGAGATAAACTCGATTACGAGCTGCAACCTACATGATGAATGAGTTGATAAACAGAAAATTAATCAGCAACTATTTCTTTTATAGCTGATGAATCATTTAAATATGTTTTTCAAGCAGTAAACTGTATATCTTTGGATTTTGGACTTTTGTTTGGACAAACAAAGACATTACCATGGGGTCTTGTAATAGGATTTTTTTTGTAACTCTTGACAAACCTCTTGTCTCTTAGGGAGTACAACCACAAAGACCTTGGTGTTTCCCACTGAGACGAGTACCAGTTTTGTTGAGATGGTCCCTCTGAAGCCCTTGAGCCTGAGGGCCTTCACCCTGTGCATGCGTGTGGCCACGGAGCTCAGTGGGGAGCGAGAGATCATTCTGTTTGCCTACCGGACTGCAGACTATGATGAGCTGAATGTGTGGCGTGAACTGGACGGCAGGTACACTGTAAATGATCATCACTTTGAAGGCCAACAACACAGATGCTGATATTCTGGATTTAAGATAGTATTAAAGATTAAGATGTTATATTTGGGAACCATATTCTTTTAGATTTAACTATTTTCATGAAAAAAAATATTGTTCATTTATTTATGTATTAGTATATCAAATAGAAGTTTACGTTATCACACAATCAAGGTAATGTTAAAGGAAAATAACTGGCACCTACCAGGCTCCATATTTCCTCTGATGTATTTTTATTTTATATATATTAAACCCAATGAAACTCTGTTTTAAAAGATGCATACCACTGATTTTTATATCTGTGTTTAGATTGTCCTTCTACCTGGCTGGAGAGGGTGTTCTCTTCTCAGTCCCTGAGCTCGGATCCCTAGAGACCCACCTTTGTTTCACCTGGGATTCCACTTCAGGTGCGGCTGCCTTATTTATGAATGGGAGGAAAAGCTTGACCAAAATTTACAAGAAGGGTCACTCTGTCAGATCCAACGGCAAGGTTCTGATTGGACAAGATCCAGATAGCTACTTGGGGGATTTTGACGCCAAACAGAGTTTTGTTGGGGAGATCTGTGACATTAATATGTGGGACTCTGTCCTCTCAGCCAGCACCATCCAAGATATGTACTCCGGGAAGACAGTGTCAAGAGGAAATGTTTTTGACTGGGAAACCGCACAGCTCAATGTTAATGGAGAGGTAGAGGTTATTACTCGTGAGCTGTACACAGCAAAATCTGTATTGTTGTTTTTTCAGTGTTAATAAATTTCGAGTCGGTGGGTGTTGATTTTGGTGTTGTTTTAACACTTGTAGTGATAATAAAGCTCTGCGAGCGTTGTCAATTAAGCGAGTTAAATGTTTACACCTGTGACTGAGTTGCACTCACTCCTGGCGGAGTTGATCACAACATCCGGTTTGGACGTGCGCAGCCCGCCTTTTTCACTTGACGAAAAGAAAAACCTTGTGTGGATTGTGTGGATGAACGTTACACGGCTTAAAGAAGGTAAGAACCGAATATATTTACATCTACCGGATGGTAATCCCTGTATGAAGTCGTGATAAAATCATGGGGTGTAAAACAACTGAGTTTTTATTGACGCTGGTTGAGGCAGGCTGTTAATTAAATTCATTCACGTTTGCTGGCAAGGAGTGGTTGCTTGAAACAAAAGTTATCCAGTGGCAACGTATCCGGCCAAATATTAAGTATTACGATAAAATAAATGTTTTTAAATGTATTAAGGTGAGGTGGATTAATGTTAACGTTGATGGTGAGTTTTTTGTCGAATGTAAAACTGTGCAATAATGTGGGGGAGGGGTGGTGGCGTCTCCGTTTAATCAGGCAGGGACAACATTCACTCGGCTGTAATTAGTGCCACGGGTGCTCAGCTCCGAGGCATCTATTAATATTCCTCAGGCTTATTATTATTCTTCCGCCAAATTTTGGCGCGTAACTCGTCCCGCAGCTTTGAGAAAACCCCGGTAATATATGCATCAAAACATGCGCCTTGATCCCGAAAGAGGTGCTATGACTTTTGGTGTTAAAATTCCAATTTTTCCCAAAGTTATTCCCAAAATACTGGGAATAAATAATGCATTAGGAATGCATTGGAATTTTCTTTAAAAACCCACAAAATTTCACCTTTTTTCTGAGTCACCCAGCTCTCTCATACCTGCATGTAGAAATGTGATTCAAACTATAAAACGGAGGAAAGCTTCTGCTCTCTCCAAAACACAACAACTGTTTTTACATAACATGTAAACTTTTCAAACTATGAGCACTCAAAGGAGGAGTGGAAATCACTTTTTCTTCAAAGTTAGAGTGACAGCGTCAGTTGGCTAGAGTGCGTGAAGAAGTAAAAAATAACCTTTATTTTTATTTTTAACTCGAGCTCACGGCCAAACCGTAAAAAGGAGACAAATAATTCTTTCTGAAAATGTAGACATAGTTGTTGGGATTCATAAAATGTAACTTTGACAGGCAGGGTCTGCACAAAATTTAAACGGGGGTGCCGAGTCCGGCAGCAATACCTGTCTCACTCTCATTCATTGACACCTAATGGTAATCGTCTTTTTTTTTTCAAAAGAATCTCACTCTGTCTTTGCACTGAGCTTACTCACTCATTTTAAGGAATATCTGAATAAAATAGAGATTGTAAAGAAACTTCTGGTCTTCAGTGTCTGTCACGGTGTTTCGGGTTTTTTGAAAAGAAGTAACGTTTTTCTCATAATTTGCAATAGTTTGAAGCCATGTAGAAGCCAAATTCTGGGCAGATTTTCACATTGCCATGGCAACGGCAGCTCCTGACCTGTGTGCGTGTGTGCGTGCCTAGCACCAGATAACCAATCTCCAAGCTCGCCTAGCTTTACATTAGCTGCATGTTAGGTCTTAAATTACATTTAGTTAGGTCTTAAATATGTGAGTCCATTTACTGCTTCCTTTGTTGCTTTTCTTTTTTTTTGTTAATGAGTGAATGAGTTGTGACGGTCCGCTGAGACAGAGAGAGAGAAGCTACTAGCCCTCTTCTGGGTCACTTCTAGTCGCGTTGCTCTCCTCCCAGTAATGTTAAATTTAGCACCGAAAAAAACACCACAATAGTGGTAATTTAAATAGCGGTTCAGTGGGATTTATTAACCCTCAGGGGTCCTCTGTCCTTTTTTGGACCATTTTCTTCACTTTTCTTTTTTGATTTGCTTATCATTTTGGCTGTGTTACAGCTGAAGGTATTGATTTGCCAAGAAAGTGTCTTTTTTTGACATATTTTTAAAATCTAATGTCAGTTACTGTTACAGGTCTATTATACACTGGTAACACATTTTGTACCCTCTGGTGTTCCTCGCGTCAAAAAAGGACACACAAAGAAAATGCTATAAAATCATCATATATCAATATTTTTCTCCTTTTTTGCATACATCTCTTAAACCACTTCAGCTCTGCTCAAACCTACCAAATGTTTATTGTTTTCAGGATTTTAACCCTTTATGCCAAGTTTGAAGACATGTTGCCTCTTGTTTTTATTAAAAAAAACACAGAATATGAGATATTTCCCACATATACATGATGGGAGGGAGTGTGACATTGTTTTATATCAGTCTTTTATATCAAGACATTTCTAACACAAATAGATCAGGGTGACTTTTGAACACTGGAAATAAATCATGTACTCATCCCGGCAGTAGCCCCCGTGGCACTCAAAATTTCCCTGGAATTTTCTAGTTTCAACACTACAATTAGCGTGATATATCGCATTTACCGTTTTCTAGCGGCCAAGCGTGACTCTCCCATGCACCCATATCTGTGTGTGTATGTGTGTGTGCACATGTGGTGCGACTGCATGCGAGAGAGACGGCAGTTTTTCTTTTTTTTTTTTTTTTTTTTTTTTTTACTGTGAAGACTGTGGCGGGCCCAAACCGAGGGGCGGCTGAAACACTGCTACAGGCCAGGGACCACAATGCGTCCATCTCAGTCTCAAAATTAAAAACCTGATGAAGTCTGTTTAACAGCCACATTTCTCCACATATTCTACAAGGTGCAGTCTAAAGAAAGAAAAAACGGAAGATTGGGTGAGAGAAGAGAAAAGAGAAAGTGGGCAATGTTGCTCAAGGTGAAGTACCAGAATACCAAGAAGTACATCCGATTGCTTTGGGGTTCACCTTTTTGGATTTCATTGCTCAAGGTGATAGCCATCTCAAAGTTGCCTTCACAACAATAAAACACAAGGATTTATGTATTTAGGATGGCTATTTTGGTTTTCAATTTGGGTATCAATTTTACATCTGTTTTCATGGTTATCTTACAGTCAAATACAAGTTTGGGCTTCCTGATGCTACCGGAACTTGATGCTTTTGATGAAACCAACACATTAGTCGAGGAAGACATCTTTTCTGAACTGATAGAGGCCAGTCCGGATTTATGCCTGACAGTACGTGACAGAATTCCTGATGCAGGTAGATACATTTCTCTGTCATCCATAAATCATTGATATTGTTGTTAAATCAGATTTTGGTTAAGTCATCATCAGTAAAAAGTGGGGAGTGTCTTACTTTATTCATTGGAACAGATGATCATAACCATTAGGTAAAGGAACCTCTGGCATAGATCTATATACTATTTCATGTCTTGACAATAGCTGTGTTTTAAAATTTAAGTGTTGCTTTATAATCTAACTGTATTTTCTTCTTATCATATTTGAAAGTGTGAGTTATTTTTTGTAACCTGATTCTGATCAAATGAATCTATTAACCCTAACTACCCAGCTCAGACACTGGAGGAAAACATCATTCTTGAGATACAGCTTGATCCTGGTCCAAGTCCAACAACACAAGATGGAATTTCAGAGGAAGGTTGTCTCAGTATAAAATTAGTTGTAATCAATGTTCAGGTTTTTCTGCTTCACAATATCATTTGAGATGTCATGTCTCTGCCTTGGCTACTATAACAAATTACATTATCAAAAATTATATTTTAAAAAGATCTGTATCTAATTGCAAAAACAGTTTGGAAATGTGGGATCAGGTTTGATTTGATGATGATTTTTAACCTGTGTCTGGGAAAGCACCAAATGCTACATTTCAGGCATGTCACAGTTTTTATTTTCTTTTAGACTTCTCTCCTTTAGATCATCCACATCAACCTCCCTCAGGATACAAACACATCACTTTCTTCAAGTGACAATGACCACTCCAGTCGAATAGAACATGGGACTCCCATAGGCAGACGTACATCCAGCCAAGTCATACCCAGGCCTACCACAGAGGTTTCTGAGTCAGAGGCTGCAAAAGAGGTACTGAAGGGCAGCAGATGTAATTTACATTGTTGATCATCATAAAGTGTCATACTAAATCAGTTTCTCGTCAGAGTATTTGTGACATTTAGAATGAATAGGTTTTAATAGCTCATGTTACTGTAGTAATCTAAGGCAGATAAGAAACAACATTGCTTTTTCCCAAATCATATTGCAGTTGTCTTGTGATTTATAAGCCCTTTGACTTACAAGTGCTTATGGTGGAGATGAGAGCTAATATATGTGGCCTTATTTTATTTGTAAATGTTTAACTTGTGCCTGATCTTATTGTGCTCGTGGTTCAGACAAAAAAAAAGAAAGAAGAAGAAAAAAACAAACACATTTTGCGAGAATAACTCGAAATCCATACAGTACTTCAGACAGTGAATGCAACACTCCACGTAACCCACAATGCAGCGTGTTGTTTTTTGTTTCAAAAGTTACTTTTACAAAGTTACTGATATAAACCATGTTAGCATCTCAAGAAGTACATGTCTCTTCAACCCCGTAAACGAAGAAGTTGCCGATGAAAACCGTCGTTTTCCTGGACAGACAAGTTGTTTTATTTTACCAGAATGTTACTTTCATTTCATTTCATTTCAAAAAGGGACAAAAGTTTTGTGCAAAAATATTCTTTTTATTTCGTTTAATATTTGTTTATGAAAAACAGCATTCTACTACTTCAGGTTCTGTTTATTTAGAAGAAGTTTATAATGCTACTTTTGATGTTTCTGTGTCAGATATGTTGTTATTTTATTTCAAAAGAGATAACAATGTTATCACCATTAATGTGCACTTTTTCTTTTATATGGATTTACATAAGACAAAAATGTTATATTCTTATATTTCAGAAGTGAAAAAAGTATTGCTTCTACCTCAGTTCAATTACAGTTCTTGAATTGTATTTTATTCAACTTTTTGATGGTGGCTGCGTTATACAAAAATCTAAAGGGGAAATGAATAAACATCACTTATTCTCATTATATTTATTTGTGTTGGTTTGAAATTTGTCATTAACCTCCTGCTTATTGACCGCTGAAATGTCCGGCCCAAGGTTTAAGGTCTGGGTTTTAAAATCTGGCCCAATTGAATTTGATAATTGAATTACCCTGCTTTAATGTGTCATAAATAACACTGTGTATTGTACTGAATTAATCCTGAGTGAAAGGGAATAACACAATTTTAGTGTTAAAAGTGCACTTCTGTGGTGTCATAAAACTACACCCAAGGGTGTCAAATTTTAACACTATTAAGAGTTAAAATATTAAACACTTTTCAAAGGTGTAATTTTAACTCAAAACCATGAGAACTATATAAACTCAGAAAAAGTGTTAAAAATTAACACTGGTGGGAGTTGAATTAACACTCCCGTTTTTAATGCTCACACGAATATGGCGGATTAATGTAGGGAATGTAGCCACATTACACCTGTATGACATTTATGAAGACAGATGATTCTTGATCAAATGTAAGTCAATGCAATTAATGATAAATACTAAATTCTTACTTCAAATTATGGCCCTGCTGTAATTATTTTCCAGTTCAATAAAAATGTGTATTGACAATGACTGTTGTGGTAGACTGCATCACTCACATGACATAATATATGTCCCCTGCACAGATTTCCAGCTTTTATCTCAATGTGTTGTCCATATAGTGACTCTCACAACAGTAGGAGCTAACATTATCCTTGAAAACCACAAAGAAAAAAATCACATCCATAAAAGTCAAAACTGGACTTCCTCAATCAGAGCAAAAGTGCAACTACCAGTGGCGCCCAGAACATCAGGTCCCT
>NW_019174271.1:841246-848716 GCF_002260705.1 Seriola dumerili | reverse complement strand
AAAAGGTCTTGAGGACTGAGTGGTTTGATGAGTATTAAAGGCTCACATGAGTCAGAGCTCAGGATCACTTTTTCTGATAAATACCTGGCAACTTTTGAGACACAGATTGTGGTTTAACAAAATCAGTCTTCTTCAGTAATGAAAAATAAATAAATAACACGGGCTCCTGCTCAGTCTGTGAACCAAAATTTAAACGTAAGTAAATGTAATTTAATTGATTTTTGTTTGCTTTGTCATAAATAGATTGAATAAATCCTAATTAATTTCCTTTGTAAATGCAGATTTGAACATTTGTAATTCAGGACAACTGGGCAAACTCCATCTGTTAGTGAAGATCATGTGATTGTGATTGAAAGGCCCTGAACAACAACTGAATGTACCTGGATAAATGGAACTGTTATTTAACAGGTCAAAAATGAACCTTGAAAAATAAAAAATATATAACTTTAATTATAATGTTTTATTATATTATTTATTATATCATATTATAATTGTCTATATGTATATGACTTTCCATTATTTAATATTTTATTATACAGTAACACATTTATGGTTTTCTTCGACCAAAACTCTGTTTTGGATATTTTAATGGATTTTATTAATAGTATAATGCACTTCATATGAAATGTCCCGTAGTGGATAAAATACAGTATATGTAGCAAGTTGGATTTGCTAAATTATTTTCGGTTGTAGGCTAAATCAAGGCACAGAATATTTCAGGCTCACTTAGGAGCCCACTTTGCATGAACACCACAAGCAGGAGACACAGGTAAGCTTATAATAAATATTTTATTTTGCAAAACATATTTAATTTTTTTATTTTTGTAAAAAGACAAACATAAGCACAGAAACCAAAAAATATGGCCACTTCAGTATTCTATCAATATGCTAAATTGAAGGAAAAGGGAAAATAATAATCAGTCCAGGCGGTGGAAATCAGTTCCTTTTACCACATACAATCAAGTCCATCTTTTTACCACACACTGTCACATGTGTCTTGTCCTACCACAATGTGGAACTGAGGTTCATTTTATTATCCAGGATAGCTCACCATCAAAGGTGTGTGATGATGATTCCTGCCATCAAGATCCAGATCACTGATTCTATAAAAAAAAAAATCTGACCTATAAAAAAGGCAACAACAAAAGTTGACTTTCTAGTTTCTTATCTAAGGGTGTTGTATGACATGTTATGAGTTTCAAAATGTAACCAGGGGCATTTCTAGACCCCCTGGGGGCCCTAGGCAAGAAGGACCACAGGGCCCCCCAGAATCATGATGAAGAAGTCCAGGACTACGGATCATAAAGAAATTAAACAATTAACATATGAAATAAATATAAATAACATAACTATTTGAATGCAAACTTTACATACAATATATAAATAACAGAAAAACAAACATAACTGAAATGTGCAAAAATTTTCAGAATGATGAAAATGCAACCAAGCAAAAAAACAAACAAACAAGGAATTGAAGTGGAAAAGACGAACTTAAAACTTGCTGTGACACCTTGGTCCTATATCCACAGTCCAATAGTAGTGCCTTTTTTTCTTAAAACTGCTGCTTGTGGGCCTTGGCTCCTGCAAATGCAGCCACTATGTCTTCCATATCTAAGGACCTCCAAACATCTCTTTCTATTGAGATCAGTGCCAGTCCTGTGAGTCTCTCCCGGCACATGGTTGACCTCAAATAGGTTTTGATCAACTTCAAAGCAGAAAAGCTCCTCTCACCAGAGGCAACAGAGACAGGAAGAGTCCAGAGGAGACGCAATGCAATGCTTAGATTACTGAACAGATCCAGAAGGTTTTCACTGTAAATGTAGTTTAACATGTCATTTGGCAGGTGGAGGCGTGGTCTGGAAAAGTGTAGACAGCAGAATTGATCTCCAATTCTAAATCATCTGCCTCAGTGTCATGCATTGTTTGCTCCAAGTTCTTGCAACTTGCACGAAGCTTGCCCGCTCTTTAGCACCTGTTGCATGCTTTTCTTTGAAAACAGGAAACTGTAGGTTGGTGCTTATTTGTGCTTGGTGGATGACTGGGAGTTTGGGATAAAGTGGTAGGCTGGCTGGCAGCACTACTTTTTTATAATGTAACACACATAGCTTACACATTTATACTTACCACTGTCACGTTTTTTCTTTTCATCCTCTTCTTGTTTTTTTTTTTCTTTTCTTTTCGTGTGCCCGAGAGAATATGTTCGCTTCATTTTTTTCATGTGTGTGTTTGACCGCGACCGCACGTCGATGCCGGCTAGTAAGGGGGCCCATTAGGGAGATTCCCGACGTGTCATTGCAGTGTCTACGGGGGTTTCAAGTTTTGTCGCTGATATGGAGCGATATCAGCCGTCTGTCGGGGCCCCCTACTAGCAACTAGCCGGTGACAACTCGGAAAGGGCCCTGTGCGGGGCATTTCCGATGGGTTGTCGTTGCAGCGTCCAAAGCAGTTCCATTATTTTGTCATCGATGTCAGCCGTCCCTCGGGGCCCCCTTCAGCTCGGGGCCCTAGGCAATTGCCTGGGTTGCCTGCCCCGTTGCAGCGTCTCTGGCAGCAGCATGTCAGACATGATCAAAAGGAGACTGGACAAGCTGGTCAAAAAGACTGGGTCTGTGCTCACTCTGGACTGTTGTGGAGAGATGCATTCAAGAGATGGAGGCCATCTTGGAAAAAATACCAACCATCCATACACAACATTCTGGCAGGCCGGAATGTGTGTGTGTGGATCTACCTATGTCTGTTCACCCTGCAGAGGTTCATATGAGACAGCTGTCCCACTGTTTGTCTCTGTTAAGGACATATTATGCAAAATGCACTTTTCCATGGTTTTTCAAACATGAGAAAAGTCCATCCTCTCCGTCTTTTGCCTGCACCACCTTTCAGAAAATGTGTGCTCACACAGGCCAATTGGAGATTTCCCCTTGATGTCGTCATGAAGGGAAATAACACCTCCCCCAGGTGGGTGACACGAGCTAGGTGTGTGTTCCGCCTTCTGAGTCCGCCTTGCAGCAGTATTGACAGTCATGCCTTATGATGGCCGTTTTAACGTTTATATCATGTTTACAGATCCAGTGCCTGTAGGGAATATCTAGATAAGCGCAGAGTTACAGGGAATATGTGAAAGGGGATAGAATAATACACATTTTTTTGCATTTTGCACATAGCGAGCTATTTGCAGCATTTATGAGCTATTGACAACCCAATTTACACATAATTGAGTGCATTTGTTGTTATCATTTTTGTACTGCTTGCAGCTGTTGCCATAACTACACATTTGAGGAGATGTTGGTGTAACCTCTGTTTCCTCTGTTCAGGCCAGCACATCAAGTGCATCTATACAGCTTCCTGCAACAAGGGATGTTGCATGCCAGACTGACCCACTGTAGGCACACAGTTATCATTGAGGACTCTTCAGCCTCACATCAGAAGTACAGGTCTGTGGCCATCTGAAGTGCATCTACTTTTGATAAACCTAACAGTCATTTATCAGTCTTGGAAAGCTGTGCAGGTAAATGAAGCTGTGGTTACTTAAAACTTGTGAGAGTGTGTAGGCTAAGGTTTCTGTCAACATTAACATCTTTGATTTTCTCTTTACTGTACCTCCAGACTCTACCTGGCTGCCATGTACAACAATGAAAATGCTGACCGACCACAAGCCCAAACAAAAGAAGGTGAACCACTGTTCAAGCTCCACTTTCCAAAGGCCATGAAGGGAGAATGCAGAGCTACACCAGTTAAGACTGAGCCGACATTCTATAAGTGTTTATATTATCTTTATTTTCAACCAAAAAATGTTTTGTACATATTGTATTAAGTATTGCATGTATAATGTTATGACAGTTCCACCAACAACAAAATACAGTAAAGAAAATGTCAGGAGGTAGTTAGAAACAGACTTTCAGTCATTGTTTTGTAAAAAAAAAAAAAAAAAAAAAAAAGTAAAAAATGTAAACAAAATCTTCTGTGTTTTATCAACAGGGAATGTGGTGGACCTCATATTTGAAAAAGTCTTTGTTGACCTGGGACCATACACAGAAGCTGCTTTGGCCATCCCCATCCCAGAGGACCCACTGCACAGTTCGAGCGGCCTGAGAAGGAAGAGGTCATATCCAGCTATGTGTCCCGGTTCTATCATGGGGCAGTCTGAAACCACAGTACTGGCCTGTGGCATGAGGAAACTCTGCACTGATGCGTAGGACCAGGCAGGCTGGAATGACGACCCAGATTCTGCGACCAAGAAAGCCCCAGCAACAGCCATAAGATCCTATAGGCTAGATACCTGTACCGACTAAAACAATGGACAGGGCATTTAGTCTTGCAAACATATATCTATGTTGTGTCTCACAATTTTTTTTTATGGATCCAGTGAATCCTACAGCTTTTTTTATTATCACTGATTATAAGTGCCTCATTTGATGTAAATAAATACTTGATCGTTACTAAAGAAATGACTCCTCTGAATTCATATATTATGTGCACACTATCTGCTGATAGAAGAACTTTACAAATCAAAGAGCAGCCAAACTAATTTATTTGCAGGAATAGAAGACCTAGGGAGGCAGGCAGGGTCTAAAACAAAGAGAGTTGCAATAAAGTTTGTTCAAGAGGGAGAGAAAGTTGGTAAGACAGCAAGGAGGCAAGGCAGTTTAGAGGATGCTTGTGATTGGGAAATGCAGGTAGATTTAGGAGGAAAGCTTGTGTTTCCCCAGGAAATAGCCAGTACAAAGCTAAGGCCTGACATAGTCTTGTGGTCTAGGAGTAGAATGAGAGTATATTTCATAGAGTTGACTGTTCCATGGGAGGCTTCAGTTGAAGAAGCATATGAAAAGAGAAAAGCTCAGGTATGTAGAGTTAGGGGAAGAAGCAGAGCAGCGAGGATGGAAAGTTAAGATTTGTCCAGTAGAAGTAGGATGTAGAGGATTTGTAGCAAGGTCTGTTGTCTCTTTGGTTAGGGAGTTAGGAGCAAGTGGACAGAGTGTGAGGAAAATAGTAAAGGATATGTCAGATGAGGCAGCAAGATCCAGTCAGTGGATTTGGATTAGAAGAAGTAATGGTAGCTGGGGGCCAGCAGGGGGAGCACTTAGGATAGACAGGCTCTTAGGAGAGCAAGGAAGAAAAATCCAGGAAGAGGAAGTGTTTTTAAGTGGAGGGTGTGGCCTGTGTGAGCCTCTTTGAGACCATGCGGTTAGTTCAGGTGAGTTGGTTTGTTTGTATTGCTCTGAATTGGTTTGTAGTGTGTCTCTGACTGTCTAGGCGAGTTTGTTTGGTTTTAGGTGAGTTGTTGGAGAGTGGGGGAGTAGGGGGAGGTAGAGCACAGCCTAACCCGGTGGGGGAGAGCTAGCCCAAACAGGCACCTCTCCCTGACTCTACCTCCCTCATTCAAAATGGCCGCCATTTTCTCCAACTGGTTAGGGGAGTTTGTTTGCTGAATCTGCTAGTGTGTTTTGTCCTAGTTGATGATGTTGTGTGTGGTAGCATAGGCAAGATAAAGGAGAAAATAGTGGTGGTGTGAGGAGCAGTGATGGCTGGCATTAGGGGAGTGACTCTGGGACGCCAGTGATCACTGTCTAGCCTCCTGGAGGTGTCGTGGGACCAACTAGACGAAACACTGGTGAAAGGAGGTTCCCACCTGATGACCCCAAAGACATGTTAGTTATCACTGCTCATTAGTCTGTGTAGCTGAATTAATAGTTATCATAGGGCTTAGGGAGTTATTCACTGAGTCTGGTCCAGTTTTTACAGCACAAGCTTCTTGTGTTTATCCTAAATTAAAATTTGAGTGTGTGTTACTCCATTTGTGGTGTGTTATTACCATTTTAAAATTATGTGCATTGTAGTAAAACAAGACGGCCTAACATCTTTTATTTACATTGAAACTATATGTTTTTACAAAAAAGCAAAACGTACTGGTGTATTCCTCTCAACCGTAAAGTACTGTAGTCAGCACTGTACATGTTGCAGGCATTCTGGAGGGAGTACACATTGAGGCAGAGAGGCTCCAACCCAGGACGGCCTGTCATACATGGTAAATCTCCCATAGCCATCTGGTAACCTACAGTGAACTACAAATTGTAAATGCTATGGTTTATTATAAATGTAATCGAAACAAATTACTGATTAGTTTGTCTAGTGAGAATGCTACCTGTGGTATCTCCTAGCAGCAGATATTCTCAGCTTCTGTGGGCATGGTTGCAGTTTCCACAGGAGCACCTCACCTATCCAAAATATAGAGAAAAATGAAAACATTCACCAGAATATAAAGCTTATGAAATTCAAACACTGACAGACAGTGGGCTGAGGTGGGTAAGAAGTAAGTTTGGCTACATATCAAGCCTAGCATAGGTAATTTATAACATGTCACTTATTGCATATACTGTGGAGCTTGAAACACAGTGTAGTGTAGAAAACACTGCACAGTTTAGTCTTTGACTAAAGATTAATGTTGCTGTCAGACATGTTTATGCTGATTTACAGCTTTCATTGTAATGCACAAAAAATGAAAAAAAAAAAAATCCTTCCATGCACCCATATGTGTGTGTGTGTGTATGTGTGTGTGCACATGTGGTGCGACTGCATGCGAGAGAGACGGCAGTTTTTATTTTTATTATTATTTTTTTTTTTTTTTTACTGTGAAAGACTGTGGCGGGCCCAAACCGAGAGTGGCGGCTGAAACACTGCTACAGGCCAGGGACCACAATGCGTCCATCTCAGTCTCAAAAATTAAAACCTGATGAAGTCATAACAGCCACATTCTCTCCACATATTCTACAAGGTGCAGTCTAAAGATGTGGCAATGTTGCTCAAGGTGAAGTACCAGAATACCAAGAAGTACATCCGATTGCTGTTGGGGTTCACCTTTTTGGATTTCATTGCTCAAGGTGTATAGCCATCTCAAAGTTGCCTTCACAACAAATAAACACAAGGATTTATGTATTTAGGATGGCTATTTGGTTTTCAATTTGGGTATCAATTTTTACATCTGTTTTCATGGTTATCTTACAGTCAAATACAAGTTTGGGCTTCCTGATGCTACCGAACTTGATGCTTTTGATGAAACCAACACATTAGTCGAGGAAGACATCTTTTCTGAACTGATAGAGGCCAGTCCGGATTTATGCCTGACAGTACGTGACAGAATTCCTGATGCAGGTAGATACATTTCTCTGTCATCCATAAATCATTGATATTGGTTAAATCAGATTTTGGTTAAGTCATCATCAGTAAAAAGTGGGGAGTGTCTTACTTTATTCATTGGAACATGATCATCAACCAATCAGGTAAAAGAACCTCTGGCATAAGTCTATATACTATTTCATGTCTTGACAATAGCTGTGTTTTAAATATTTAAGTGTTGCTTTATAATCTAACTGTATTTTCTTCTTATCATATTTGAAAGTGTAGTTATTTTTTGTAACCTGATTCTGATCACATGAAATCTATTAACCCTAACTACCCAGCTCAGACACTGGAAGG
>NW_019174271.1:838394-841221 GCF_002260705.1 Seriola dumerili | reverse complement strand
AATATGAGATATTTCCCACATAATACATGATGGAGGGATGTGACATTGTTTTATATCAGTCTTTTATATCAAGACATTTCTCAAAACCAAAATATGATCAGGGTGACTTTTGAACACTGGAAATAAATCATGTACTCATCCCGGCAGTAGCCCCCGTGGCACTCAAAATTTCCCTGGAATTTTCTAGTTTCAACACTACAATTAGCGTGATATATCGCATTTACCGTTTTCTAGCGGCCAAGCGTGACCTCTCCATGCACCCATATCTGTGTGTGTATGTGTGTGTGCACATGTGGTGCGACTGCATGCGAGAGAGACGGCAGTTTTTATTTTTATTATTATTTTTTTTTTTTTTACTGTGAAAGACTGTGGCGGGCCCAAACCGAGAGTGGCGGCTGAAACACTGCTACAGGCCAGGGACCACAATGCGTCCATCTCAGTCTCAAAAATTAAAACCTGATGAAGTCTGTTTAACAGCCACATTTCTCCACATATTCTACAAGGTGCAGTCTAAAGATGTGGCAATGTTGCTCAAGGTGAAGTACCAGAATACCAAGAAGTACATCCGATTGCTGTTGGGGTTCACCTTTTTGGATTTCATTGCTCAAGGTGTATAGCCATCTCAAAGTTGCCTTCACAACAAATAAACACAAGGATTTATGTATTTAGGATGGCTATTTTGGTTTTCAATTTGGGTATCAATTTTACATCTGTTTTCATGGTTATCTTACAGTCAAATACAAGTTTGGGCTTCCTGATGCTACCGAACTTGATGCTTTTGATGAAACCAACACATTAGTCGAGGAAGACATCTTTTCTGAACTGATAGAGGCCAGTCCGGATTTATGCCTGACAGTACGTGACAGAATTCCTGATGCAGGTAGATACATTTCTCTGTCATCCATAAATCATTGATATTGGTTAAATCAGATTTTGGTTAAGTCATCATCAGTAAAAAGTGGGGAGTGTCTTACTTTATTCATTGGAACATGATCATCAACCAATCAGGTAAAAGAACCTCTGGCATAAGTCTATATACTATTTCATGTCTTGACAATAGCTGTGTTTTAAATATTTAAGTGTTGCTTTATAATCTAACTGTATTTTCTTCTTATCATATTTGAAAGTGTAGTTATTTTTTGTAACCTGATTCTGATCACATGAAATCTATTAACCCTAACTACCCAGCTCAGACACTGGAGGAAAACATCATTCTTGAGATACAGCTTGATCCTGGTCCAAGTCCAACAACACAAGATGGAATTTCAGAGGAAGGTGTGTCTCAGTATAAAATTAGTTGTAATCAATGTTCAAGGTTTTTCTGCTTCACAAATATCATTTGAGATGTCATGTCTCTGCCTTGGCTACTATAACAAATTACATTATCAAAAATTATATTTTAAAGAAAGATCTGTATCTAATTGCAAAAACAGTTTGGAAATGTGGGATCAGGTTTGATTTGATGATGATTTTTAACCTGTGTCTGGGAAAGCACCAAATGCTACATTTCAGGCATGTCACAGTTCTGTTATTTCTTTTAGACTTCTCTCCTTTAGATCATTCCACATCAACCTCCCTCATGGATACCAACACATCACTTTCTTCAAGTGACAATGACCACTCCAGTCGAATAGAACATGGGACTCCCATAGGCAGACGTACATCCAGCCAAGTCATACCCAGGCCTACCACAGAGGTTTCTGAGTCAGAGGCTGCAAAAGAGGTACTGAAGGGCAGCAGATGTAATTTACATTGTTGATCATCATAAAGTGTCATACTAAATCAGTTTCTCGTCAGAGTATTTGTGACATTTAGAATGAATAGGTTTGGCTAATAGCTCTGTACTTAGTAATCTAAGGCAGATAAGAAACAACATTGCTTTTTCCCAAATCATATTGCAGTTTGTCTTGTGATTTATAAGCCCTTTGACTTACAAAGTGCTTATGGTGGAGATGAGAGCTAATATATTGTGCCATTATTTTATTTGTAAATGTTTAACTTGTGCCTGATCTTATTGTGCTCGTGGTTCAGACAAAAAAAAAGAAAGAAGAAGAAAAAAAACAAACACATTTTGCGAGAATAACTCGAAATCCATACAGTACTTCAGACAGTGAATGCAACACTCCACGTAACCCACAATGCAGGGCGTTGTTTTGTTTCGAAAGTTACTTTTACAAAGTTACTGATATAAACCATGTTAGCATCTCAAGAAGTATGTCTCTCTCAACCCCGTAAACGAAGAGTTGACGATGAAAACCGTCGTTTTCCTGGACAGACAAGTACTGTTTTATTTTACCAGAATGTTACTTTCATTTCATTTCATTTCAAAAAGGAGACAAAAGTTTGTGACAAAAATATTCTTTTTATTCGTTTAATATTTGTTTATGAAAAACAGCATTTCTACTACTTCAGGTTCTGTTTATTTAGAGAAGTTTATAATGCACTTTTTGATGTTTCTGTGTCAGATATGTTTATTTTATTTCAAAAGAGATAACAATGTTATCACCATTAATGTGCACTTTTTCTTTTAATGATTTACATAAGACAAAAATGTTTATTCTTATATTTCAGAAGTGAAAAAGTATTGCTTCTACCTCAGTTCAATTACAGTTCTTGAATTGTATTTTATTCACTTTTTGATGTGGCTGCGTTATACAAAAATCTAAAGGGGAAATGAATAAACATCACTTATTTCATTATATTTATTTGTGTTGGTTTGAAATTTGTCATTACCTCCTGCTTATTGACCGCTGAAAATGTCCGGCCCAGGTTAAGGTCTCGGTTTTAAAATCTGGCCCAATTGAATTTGTAATTGAATAGCCCTGCT
>NW_019174271.1:777786-838369 GCF_002260705.1 Seriola dumerili | reverse complement strand
AGTGGGGAAACAAGCTGCATATTGCGAGGGGTGGGAGGAAATTGGTTAGAGCGCAGACGAACTGGCTCTGCTGCTCCATGGTCAGGGCGGCTTACCAGGGACGGAGGTATTGCGCCCGTGCTTCGTTGCGGACTGAAGAGGTTGCATGTGCCAGACGAAGATGGAAGAAACCCACCTACAAAAGACTCATCGACTACAAAACTAAACCACCGAGCCTGGAGAACAAATCCATTGTTCGGAATGGTTAAAAATAAAAAACCCTACAGACAAATTCACTAAAGAGGATTGTGAGCACATGAGTGTGCACACATCTTGGTGCGCCCTGCCGTTCGTCTATCCTTAACCCACAGCGGGCTCAGCACATTAGAAGTGGTTAATTATTCAGTCATTTTAGAAGGTGAGCTGACAAACTTGCCTGTTTTTATCATATGTGAAGTTATAGGAGAAAGTGAAGCTTTCGTTGCATCCTATAAAACAGCAGAATTACTTTGGGCAATCTCATTGGATAATGTGTCATCTTTTTAGAGTTTTCAACAACTCGTTGGTGCGTTTATTGCTCTTTCAGAGGATTTTTCTATGGAGGATATGAGTGTAAAGTCAAGGAACTATTACTTATCTTTTAATTGATCACTATGTAGAAAATCCGTAAATATTTTTTAGACGTTTTTTCTCAAATTTTACTTCAAGCCTGTAGGAGTAAAATAAAATTAAAGGAATTATTATTAAAGGACACACTAGCTGAGAAGTCGCGTGTTCCAGGTGGTAGGCAAAACTACTAAACATAGGGGTAAGTCCATGCCTAAACATTAACACTAACACGCATATTGCACAGAGTATGTTAGGTCCCTGCAGCTTCGGAAGGTGCAAACATACCCTTGGATACCTAGCCATAGTGTGAGCTGAAGCACTATGCATGAGAGCAGGTGTTGAGATGAACTTGTTGAGAATTGAAGAACATATATAAGATATATTCATATAGTGGATTTCAGAAACTACGAGCAAAATCTGCATTGGAACGTAGCAAGATGGGTGACACTGACATTGAAGTGTTGTTTACTAAAGCGAGGATGTCCTACTCCCCGTATAACACAAGGAAAAAGTATGCCCTGGGAATTACAACACTCTTCCGACTTTACTAAAGGATCCTTTTCTCCAAAGGGCTATGTAAGTTGTGTGGTTGTAGTGTGTGCTGTTGTTTTTAAAAAAAATAAAAAGAAAAAAAAGATTACTTCACAGATAAACACACGATTTTATTGAGCAGTGGTTTTTGGGGATTTTAGGTTTCAAATGATGGCTTGACACAGATACTTATCGAAAATAGTGTGACATTCCATACGCTTGCTTTCATTTTTGTAAAAAACAATTTGACACCACCTATAGTTAACAAAATATGTTAGAGTCTTGAGCTTTACTAGTTTCAACTATTGTCTGAACAAAGTTCCCCTCTGCTGTAGAAGATTGTCATTAGGGATTCAAAAAAAAAGACTTTTGTATGATGGTGTTTTATAAAATTATCTTAAACAGGAGGACTTTCTATGATGCGGGTAGAAAGGCCACTGATATTTAGCATGGCCGCTCTTCAGAACTATGTCCAGGCAATACAGTAAAAAGACCGGCTAAGAACAGCTACAGTGCTCAAGCACCAAGGACTCAAAGCGACTAGAGACTGGCCGCCCACTTTGCCTGAGTCAGACTTGATGGGAATGCTGCAGAGAAGCCGTATCATTTTCTCATTCCACCTCTCCAGGATGAGCAGCAAGGTGTGTTTCAGAAGATGAAGATGACCTTTCAATATCGCCAAGACCTAGTGCATGACCCACAGAGAACCACAGATGTCTTTAAAACATTTCCACGGTTTTTAGATGTCAAAGGGCTGGTGAGTTGTCCATTTCATTTATTTACCCTTCATTGTTTTGTTGCTTGAATGTGAGTACAATTCTCTGATCTTTTTGAATCTAGTTTATTTACATGCTTATATGATCAACAGCTGAATCAAGACTTCCTTCTGTTGTTTGGACCTGAAACGGCCTCCAAGATGCTTGAGAAGTGGGACACGACATTCAGGCCCAAGGTCATCAATGAGGCCAAACACCTAACTCAGTCAGTTGAGCTGTGCCGACTTCTAAAAGCTGCTGAGAAACTGGCAGAGAACGATGACACCGGTAAGCTAATTGACATGATTGATTGATTTTTATTCCTAACAACAAGTACTTGTTACTTTGTGCGTTCTAACTTAATATGGCTTGTTTCACCCCATTTCCTCCTGATAGCCTGGGACAGTCATATGGCTTCTCTGCTGCTCCTTCTCCATCTCCTGCCACCCACAGCTGGACGGAAGAGGACCAAGATAAGCCCCAGTGATGCAGTGGACAAAATGTTGCACTTTCACAAGGTATCTTTTTTTAATCCATAGCTAGTATTTTATGTGTATTAACTCAACACACACACACACACACACACACACTCACTTTGTCGTGGCTTGTTTAACAACTGATGTGTTTCTGGTGTACAGATCCAAGTGAGCAGTTAAAACCTGACAGTGTAAGGTGTTATCTTTCTGTTTTCAGTCATGCTGCAGCTTGGATGAACACCTTCGCGGAAGAGATGGCAGACAACCATACATCCTTGCTGTTGGTCGAACCAGGAACAGGATTGACACCTTCTACATTGTTGTGGACAAACAGCTCATCCCATGCCAAGCCACTAGCTCTTTGGGTGCATTTGATGAACTGTTTAAATCCCACTACGTGTTCAACCTGTCATACGATGAGTACCTGGGCCAGCTCTTCACCTTCGTGCAAACAACAGTCTACAATATTGATGTAGCAACAACAAATGAGTCTCCCAGAGTTCGTGAGTTTCCTTGCAACTAACTGGGTTACAATCAGTGGGACAGAGTACAGGGCAGGACTAATAATTTGCAGTGAGATTCAACATGACATGCCTGTGTTTTGCAGAATAGAAAAAAATTTTGTTGTCGACAGTGTTATCTGCTTCCTTGTAAATAAGCTTGTCGTTGACCATTTCAATGAACATTTTCATGCTTACAAAGTATTTGAAAGTAATGACAAAGATGTTGTTAAAGCAGATAGTCTTGTGATTTATAATCCCTTTGATTTACAAAGTGCTTACGGTGGAGATGAGAGCCAATATATTGTGCCATTGTTTTATCTGTAAATGTTTAACTTGTGCCTGATCTTATTGTGCTAATTCCTATGGTGCTGGGAAGTTATTTATTTTTTTGAATAAAAAAAAAACAAAACAAAAAGACATGTATGTTTGAATGATGTTATTACTTGATCACTGTTGCTGGTCAACACATTTGAATTTATAATAACTTTCTGTAGCCTTGCAGGTGACTACAATAATTTTCAGATTTGGTTACTTGTATGTACGGCTAGTAAACACAGTATGCACTTTTAATGTATCATAAAATAACACTTAAAATTAACACTCATAGTGAAAGGAAATAACACAATTTTAGGATTAAAAATACACTTTAATGTGTCATAAAATAACACTGTTATAAAATTAACACTCAGAGTGAAAGGGAATAACACAATTTCGAGTTAAAAGTGCACTTATGTGGTGTCATAAAACAACACCAAGGGTGTCAAATTTTAACACTTTTCAAAGTCTTATTTTAACTCAAAATCCGTGAGAACTATATAAACTCAGAAAAAGTGTTAAAATTAACACTGTGGGAGTTGAATTAACACTCCCGATTTTGCTGTGTATGTTAGTCTGAATAAGTCAACACCCCCCTACTTATACTAATTTTCACATTCCTCGAAGCACAGGCTGAGGAGGAAGAGTCGCTGCAATATTTCAATCCATCTTATTAATCACCCTAAACCTGAACTTAGTCACAGATTCCACACAAGATAGAAAGGAAGTGGCGTTCCACTGATCTGGAACAATTTCAGAAGACTTTTAAAGATAGTGTACTAACATACAAAAAAAGCCTCTGTAAAGTTAGGACTTCCTGTTATTCATGGTTAACAGAAGAAAACAAGAACAAGCTCAGGTTTGTGTTCAGCACTGTAGCCAGGCTGACGGACAGTCACAGCTTCCTTTAACCCTCAGTAGTAATGACTTTATGAGCTTCGTTAAAATGAAATTAAACAAATAAATTGTCACTATTAGAGAGAAGATTCACCATCTCCTCCCCACAGCTGATGTACTGTCCACTACAGTAACTGGTTATATTTCGACTGCTTCTCTCCTGTAGAAGAAGAAGACTTGAGATATTGTTTTTTTTTTATTGCTTTTATTTTGTAAAGCACTTTGTGTTACATTGTTCGTATGAAAAGTGCTGTATAAAAAAAGTTTGGTTGATTGATTTAGAGTGGATTACAGAAACAGCTCTGGTTAAAGTTACTAATAGTCTCAGACAATGGACTCGTCTCCATACTTGTCCTACTAGATCAATCACAGGATCTTATTGCAGAGATTAGAACATGTCATTGGCGTTAAAGGACCTGTTTTCTGCTCTCTCCAATCCACGTCTCGTTTTTGAAGATGGATTCTAGCATCAACAGGATCAATACCATTTCTGTGTTGGGCTCATGTCAGGGTAGAACTGTCTGAGCAAACACTGTTCCATGTCGTGAGCACACAGACGTGCACGCACTCTTTGTCACTGCTGTTGTCATGTTGTGCACTCAAACGTGAACCAAGCAACCCACTCCGACACAGTAGACACATTAAAGCAACAATGTAGCTCGTCACATACAATAGATAGAGCCATACCTTGTGAGTTCAGTCCTGACTGCAGCGGAGGATCCACCTGTTCTCTTCACATACACTCCCCCCAACCCCCCCACCCCACCCAGCTTTCCTGTCTCTATCTCACTGTCAAAAGTTTGATACTAACAGACTATCACATTCCTCTGATAGACGTGGAGTAACTCCATTTCAGATTTAAAGCCTGATAAGTTCTACTACTGCACACACACACACACACACACACACACACACACACACACACACCTACACATACACACACACACATGCACACACACACACACACACACACACGTATATGGATTTCTTGTGTTGATCAGGAGGAGCCCAGGAGAATGAAGGGTTAAATGTGAATTGTGTGCGAAGCTGAATAATTCTGTTAACTCACCCTTTAATCTGTGGTTTATTATCAGCTTCTGTTCTGAGAAGCTGCTCATCAGTTTGCTGATGAGGAGATAAACGATGGAAACAGGACATGTGGTTAACAGAGGACGAGTCCAGCAGTCAGGGGACAGAGGGAGACAGAGACAGACGTCTACCTGGACATGGCTCGCCTGCTGATGGTGCTGCTGCTGCTGTGGAGCTCAGGTAGGACTCTGCTTTAATGATGGATGTGAGAGGAACATATCAGTGAAAGAAACCGAGCAGGAAAACAGTCTGATCAGAGTCTGATCGTCCGGTACTGAACAGTCAATCAACAAAGTCATTTCATTGATAATGAAAATTATCATTAGGTTCAACCTCTGTACTTTTCAAAATACTGCAGAGAACTATTAGAAATCTTATGAAAAATCTGTGGATATATATATATATATATAGAGCTCATTATGAATTAATTTGATGATAATTTGTAATTTGTTGATAAATCAATTTTTAGTTTTTTTAGTGACTTTGTATTAATACATCATTTTAATAGGTGACTGTGATTGAGAGATTGTGTAGATGTGTGTGGTAAAGACAGAAAAATAGAAAAGGATAAATACAGATAGATAGATAGATAATCAAATAAATGAGAAATATATTCACACAGAAAAAAACAATATATATATGTATATGTATATATATATACATACATATATAAATGAGATATTTGACACTAACTTCACAATAACAGGGTATATATCCGTATAATTATTAATGTTTACAACATCGTAAGTAATAAAGACAGGATTTTTATACGCACGTGTAACTAAACATATGATTATTATAATTAGTAATGTAATACCCATTTGTGTTATACTATTTCAACATATTATTATCCTTATTGAATCTCCTCCCTCCACATCTTCATCCCTTTTTTCCACTTTACCCCTTTATGTTTATACGTATGCATGTGTATATATGTGTGTGCATGTATATGTGAATTCATATGGATTTCAAATGGGCTGTAGATGTATTCAGAGTATTGGTTCTCAGGCAAAAAGATATTCACATATTTAAATCACACAGTGAATTTATGTTTGTAGGACGTTGGTGAGGGGCAGCCAGGTGGAGCAGGTTCTGTTGTGGTGTTGTGGACAGATGTTGATACATTTTCTATAGAGATGTGATCTATAAGTAAGTTCATCCAGTGAGCAACATGCTGTTCTATGATTTCCAGTTCATGAGGACAGTTTCCTTGGCAATAGTTAGGGCTATGAGGAGAAATCGGCTGTTTGATTTATTCAGGTTCATGGTAGGTTGATGGCTGTGATGTTATATTTGTTTTGAATGGATGATGTGGCTTGCAAATATTCTAGAAAATGTTAACTCCCAATGCTGTACTCCTGGACCAGATCTGGAAATCAAACCAGAGTGTTATTGCAAAAGATGTGTTTATGGTGTGTGATGCCTTTTTCGGCCCATGGTCTTTTGTTACTCATAAAGTCAGGATTATTCCAGATAGCAGTGAAGTTGGACGGCGTGAGAGTGGTTTTAGTGATTGTGTGAAATTTGCACCTGGCTGTCAGAGTCGCTGCTATTGTTAATGTTTTGAAACAAGGAAGACTTCTGATTGTTTGGCTGCGAAATGGTAAATCTGAAATCCCAATGTCCTTGCAAATTGCTTGTTCTGCAGCTAACCATGTGTGATCTGATTGATTGGCCTTGATCCATTTGATTATGTATTGCAGTTGCTTTGCCAGGGAGTAATGGTAAAGGGGGGTGTGTCTAGTCCTCCTTGTGTTTTTTTTTCACAGAGTAGTAGTAGTAGAATACTTTCATTCTCAGTGTGTTGTTTTTCCACTAGAACTTTGAAATGATTGTGTCCAGAGATTTGACCCAGGTGATAGTGGGTTGAGAGGGGATCATTGTAAATAAATAAAACTTTAATTTGGGGAGTTATTCCAGTTAATGGTGTAGTCTGAGATATTAGAGTGTGTTTCAATAAATTTTATTGTTTCTTGTAAAGATGAGTGAGGGTTCTATAAGTTAAGTAGTATATCATCTGCATAGAGACTGATCTTGTGGTGAGTGTTAGGTGTTTGGATTCCTTTTATGTGTGTGTTCTGATGAAGAGCTGCTGCTAACGGTTCGATATATATGGTAAATAGGGAATGAGAGAGTGGACATCCCTGCCTAGTCCCCCTGTGCAGTGTAAAGCTTTATGAGGTTTGTCTGTTTGTTATAACAGTGGCTGATGGTGCTGTGTATAGAATTTTGACCCAGTTAATGAAAGACTCTCAACAGCCAAATCTTTGCAATGTGGATATGAGAAATGACTGGTTTTCACTATCAAAAGCTTTTTTTCTGCGTCTTACAAGGCTGTGATGGTTCCTTCTTGTTGTAATGATGAAGAATGAATAAGGTTGAATAATCTGCATGTGTTATTGGATGAGTGTCTCCCTTTGATAAAGTCTGTTTGATCTGGATGAATTATACACCTTTTCTATTCTGTGAGCTAGTGCTTTAGTAATGATTTTTATATCCATATTTATGAGGGAAATGGGGCGGTGACTTCATGTTAGGGTTTGGTCTTTGTTGGTTTTGAGGAGTGAACTTGTGGCTGTGTTCATTTTTGCTGGGAGTCTTGATTTATCTTTTATTTCCTTAATCAATCTGTTGAGGAGAGGAGCTAAGATGGACCAGAAGTGTTTATGGGACTCGGAAGCCGTCGGGTTCTTTGTTGTTGGGTTGAGTTTGAGGGCAGTGGAAAGTTTATCCTGTGTTATTGGTGTCTTCAGCATGTTGGTTTGTTCTTGACTAAGCTGTGGGAGGTCAATACTTTTGATAAATGAGTTAAAATCATTTTGATTTGATCCCTTTCTGATGAGTATAGATTAGCATAAAAATCTCAGGTGAGTGTGTGGGATTCCCTGCTGAATCCTTAATGGATTGGACGGCAATTGTTGTTTTTTTTCTTTAGCTCTTTTAATTTGATGAGCCAGGTATATATCACATGTATTGCTTTGGTGGAAGTTTTCTTGATGAAGTCTATGTATTAGGAATTGAGCTTTCTTATTTATAATTTCATGTATGTGAAATTCGTCGTCTGTCAGGCTAGTTGCATTGATGTTTTGGAGTTGTTTAATTATTTGTTACAGTTCAGTTTCTTTCTCTTTTTCTTCCATTTATTTGTAAATGAAGAATGAAATTGTTATACCTCTTTAAGCCTTGTTTTATTAAATGTAGGAAGTCAGTGAGAAGTGCAGCGAGAAGGACCCAGAGCTCTGAGTGACGTCTAGTTCAAACCTTCAGATGATTCACTTCACTGTCATTCAAGACAAAGACAAGCATCAAATCATTTGGGAAGCTAAAAGCAGGAAAATCTTTGACTTTCATGTATATATATTACACAGTGCTGCACTCAGCAACTCTCCAGCCACATCTCTAAGTGCTGACAGTGGCATTGTCTACTACCTCCAAGAGAGGGCGCCCTTGAGCCAATAATCCATACAGATACGTGAATATAAAATGAATGCAAATAAAGCCAGTGGAATCAAACACTATACAAGGTCATTGTTTCTGATAGAAATGATGTTCCGATGTGAAAATATGAGTGTTCATTATCTGCAGTTTCCCTCTCCAAGTCTGAAACAAATGTAAACAGTTCTAGAACAGATTATAACTCTGCTTTAACCAAATCTGTTGGTTTTAGCTTTGTGCAGTGCAGAGGTAGCCATGTTACATGATGGAGGTGTTCTCACTGCAGCCTGAGAGAGAGTGTTGAGGTCACAGCTCTGCTCCAATCAAACTGCTGCTTCATATGGATGTTTCTGATTTTCTCCTCAGGACTCCGGGCTGAGGGAAACCACCAGTCACCAGGTAAACAGAGAAGATTAAGACACATGAAGGTGGTGGTGGAAGAGCCAACAAAGTGTCTGACTTTGACTCCACAGACTATTGTTCACATCCTGGTTCCTACTAACAGCCAGTGTTGGTTTCTTTCAACTCTAACGACAAAGCTGAGGATTTTATGTTATTAGACGAGGGGTTGTGTTAGGTAGTCCTGTATAGTCAGTGTGTTACCTGCAGTAGATTCAGTTAGGAGAGGCAGAGTGATGAGCTGCTGTGGGCGGGGCCAGCAGGGAAAACCTGTTTTAGACACTTTAAAAATGTCCAGAAATAAACTAATTGCCCTTTACCTTTGAACAACCGGTGAACTGATGTATTACTACACACACCCTTGTGCGTAGTAATACGGTAGTTCAGTGGTTGAAACATGTAGTTCCAAAGTAAAGAGCTGTTTGACGTCAGATGAAGTGGTGAAAATATTCAAAATAAAGTGGACACTTCAACTAGTATCATTTTTTTTCTGTGGGCACCGGCATGTTACATGTTACATCATGTTACATGTTACATTTCAAACATTCTATAGGATAGAAGTTTGGGATTAAACTATTGCATAGAAACATCTCATGTGCTACAAAACAGTTAGATATTTAATTATATTCTTCCTCTGTGAGGAGTTTATTCTGCTGGTCACTACCCAGGATTGGAATGTGGGTTGTAGTTTATGACTCTTAGAGAGGAACAGAGGAAGGTGAGGTTGGTGTGAGTGTGTGTGTGTGTGTGTGTGTGTGTGTGTGTGTGTGTGTGTGTGTGTGTGTGTGTGTTCATGCATGGCACAGAGAGGCCAGGATTCACACTTTAGTGATAATCAGTCCAACAATCAAGAAACAATCAAATATCATTAGACAAAGTCTTATTGTTACAAACTGGAGATTTTGCCTATGTTGTCCAGTTGCCTGGTGTCCATTGGTTGATCCTCTGGAGCTGACCCTTTGACCCTTGGTCTGGTTGAATGTCTCTCTGACATGCTAACAGCATGGACTGTTGGTGAGAGAAAGGTCCTTTGTCTCTGTTTCCTATCAGTTTGATAGTTTGATGGTGGGAAGAGTCACAAAGTGTCAATTATGGGTCCATACCTCTACATGTCCTTACAATGAACTTCTTTAATGGCTTGAGACTGATGCCAGGCCAGGTATGTATGCTATATAAATGTGCAGATGTTTGAAAATATTCAGACATACTGAAACGCTGTGCAGTCAGTGGTAGGTGTGCGGACTAACTAGTATTTTGTCAGTGTGAATTTGGGCAAATACAAACTTCAGACCATGAAAAGTTGCCAGAGAAGAAATCAGACTGACAGCTGATGCTGCTGTGATGACATCATCAGAAGCAGGAAGGACGTCTTGTGTCCTCATTTCCTCTCTCCTCACATCTTTTCCTGCATCTCTCCTCCTGTCTCTAGTGGCATGAATGAAGAGGAAATCTTATGAAAATTTGGGAATAGAGTACTGTATTGAGACCTGGCGTCATCTTTTGCCTATTGTATCCCATAATCCTCTGTTTTCCTTCCAGGTGCTCAGTGTGAATCCACAGCCAAGACTGACATCGTGCTGTTGGTGGACACCTCTGGAAGCATCAGCGATAACGACTTTGAATCCATCCTTGTCTTTCTTGCTGACGTAGTCAGAGGCTTTGACATCGGCCCAGACAAATTCCAGATTGGTAATATTTTTACTGTCTCAGTACTATTACTGCTACTGCTTCTTTATACTCAACTCTTTACACCACAATGTCAAAGTACAAGTACAGGTCCTGTTTTCTTACTTTATATAGTAACACTCACTGGCCTTTGTGCTGCAGCTACAGAAATGGTTTATTACTGTACGTACTACAACCATAGGATGTAGAGTAGGATGTAGAGGATTTGTAGCAAGGTCTGTTGTTTCTTTGGTGAGGGAGTTAGGAGGAAGTGGACAGAGTGTAAGGAAAATAGTAAAAGACATGTCAGATGAGGCAGCAAGATCCAGTCAGTGGATTTGGATTAGAAGAAGTAATGGTAGCTGGGGGCCCAGCAGGGGGAGCACTTAGGATAGACAGGCTCTTAGGAGAAGCAAGGAAGAAAATCCAGGAAGAGGAAGTGTTTTTAAGTGGAGGGTGTGGCCTGTGTGAGCCTCTTTGAGACCATGCGGTTAGTTCAGGTGAGTTGGTTTGTTTGTATTGCTCTGAATTGGTTTGTAGTGTGTCTCTGACTGTCTAGGCGAGTTTGTTTGTTTTAGGTGAGTTGTTGGAGAGTGGGGGAGTAGGGGGAGGTAGAGCACAGCCTAACCCGGCGGGGGAGAGCTAGCCCAAACAGGCACCTCTCCCTGACTCTACCTCCCTCATTCAAAATGGCCGCCATTTTCTCCAACTGGTTAGGGGAGTTTGTTTGCTGAATCTGCTGGTGTGTTTTGTCCTAGTTGATGATGTTGTTTGTGGTAGCATAAGCAAGATAAAGGAGAAAATAGTTGTGGTGTGAGGAGCAGTGATGGCTGGCATTAGGGGGGTGACTCTGGGACGCCAGTGATCACTGTCTAGCCTCCTGGAGGTGTCGTGGGACCAACTAGACAATGAGAGCAAAAGTCTGATCATTGAGAAAGAAGCAGAGAGAACTGTAGACAAAAGGACATATTATCAAATAATAGATGGTGGATTACACAGCAGTTCTTTGACTGTAATAATAATAATATGGACATCCTGGATATCATGTAGTGTGTGTTACCTTGTGTGAAGGATGCTGACAGTATGGTCACATGAAGGACATTGTCTTAAAGTCTACATGTTACATTTCAAACATTCTATAGGATAGAAGTTTGGGATTAAACTATTGCATAGAAACATCTCATGTGCTACAAAACAGTTAGATATTTAATTATATTCTTCCTCTGTGAGGAGTTTATTCTGCTGGTCACTACCCAGGATTGGAATGTGGGTTGTAGTTTATGACTCTATCTAGAGAGGAACAGAGGGAGGTTGGTTGGTGTGTGTGTTCATGCATGGCACAGAGAGGCCAGGATTCACACCTTAGTGATAATCAGTCCTTTTGGTGTTACTTTTCCAATATAAGTGTTGGGTCTGAGCTCTACCTCATGAGCTGGACACCAAATATGTTGGATTTCGGTTGTCTAGCAATTTATTGGCTATCATAAATTAAGAAAAATATTGATATTAAAAATATTAATATTGAATAATAACTTTAAAATTAATTAAAGTCCTCGGGGCACCATCCTAAACTAATAGGCAAAATAGCCAATATGGTTTCAGTTTCAATTTATTACCATTAATCTGGAACTCTGATTAACAATTAGAGTTTACTAACTATAACCAAATTAGAGGGAGGAGGTTAGCTTCATGCAGGTTCTAGAACTGAGACATACTACTATGTGTGTGAACATACGAGTACCTGATTAACTGTATTACTGACCACAACCTAAGCCAACATTACAACAACAAGACATCAATCAACAAGTACATTAACAAAGTTAAGACTTCTGCTGCTTAGCTATGCTTTGCTGTGCTATGCTTTGCTGGGAAAGGTTAGGCCCAGTCAGTTAACGTTACCCAGTCCTTGGAACAAACAAAGAGGTCCTTTCCAGTGTTGGTGTAAAGTCCAGTGAGTTAGGAGATTTCCTAGTGGAGTAAAGTCCTGTCTGTCTGTGTTGCTTTGCTGTTATCTCCTTTGTTCTCCTCACAGAGTTAGCTGTTCCCCGCTAACTCTGCTACGACTCCTGTTGCTTGGAAAATCAGCTGGCCTTGTGTTGTAGCTGCTGATTCTGAAGAGAATTTGGTTCACTCTCAGTTAATCCGAAGCAGGTTGCTGCTGTTGAGGAGAAGAGTGTTTGCAGGCTGCTGTGAGCAGGCCGGCGAGAGAGCTGGTTTCTCAGGTAGCAGGGCTGACCTGGGCTGGGGCCTTGTTGCCCTTTGAAGAGCCGAGAGGAGAGAGCAGGAGCTGCTCTCCAGAGCAAGCCAAGAAGAGAAGAGAGAGAGAAGAGGGACAAGAGATCTGGTTCTGTTTGGTGACACCCTTGGGGGTCAAATGTCATATGCTGACCCACACTGTCTGGCCAGTGAGGTCCGTAGGGGGGGTCGGGGGGTCGTCCCCAGGTGTGAACAGTGAGCAACTGTGGGGTGTGAGTTCCTTTGTCCAGTGGAGCAAAAATAAATCTGGTCTCTTGAATGATGAGTCCCAACATAAGGAAGAATAAAATATCATTAGAGAGAGTCTTATTGTTACAAACTGGAGATTTTGTCTATGTTCTCCAGTTGCCTCGTGTCCATTGGTTGATCCTCTGGAGCTGACCCTTTGACCCTTGGTCTGGTTGAATGTCTCTCTGACATGCTAACAGCATGGACTGTTTGTGAGAGAAGGCTTGTCACTGATGCCAGGCCAGGTTTGTCCGCTACAGTGTGTTGCACAATGCTCCAGAGCTGCCCCCGCCCCTCACACACAGGCTGAGAGAGAGAGAGAGAGAGACACACACATTGTTGTCTTTGGTATTAGGCACTGGTATTCTAAGCACAGGAAAACACTGGTCAGCAAACTAGGACGAGGAAAACAACTACTTGCGCTTGAATTTAGTGAGAAATGAATTTGGCCGAGATCATAGTAGAGTGAACAATCTGATGACCAGAGGAGGAGAAGCTGGAGTTCTTCAACTGGGAGCTTAATGAGATGATTGACCGCAGGTGTGGAGTGAAGCCACGCCCACAACACAGACACTTGGGGGAGGAGGAGACACAGGGGAGAACAGGGAAACACACAGAAACACAAGGGACAAATGTAATGTCGTGGGGCTGTGACTACAGGTCTGCTTCCTGTCCAAACAGCATTCAGTTTTTGTGCTCCACATATCTGAACTCCTGGAAATCTGCAGCTCTGCTCCAACCCTCAGTTCTTTTAAATCAGTTACTCAGAACATTTCTTGTTGCTGCCTTTGATTAAATTCAGTTTGGACACAGTAGCTGAGATTTGGACTTACTTTTATCTCTAATTAAATATGCAGTAGATGCAGTATGTGTGTGTTCTTATATTGTGTTTCTAAATGCCTTGATTTTCTTTGTATTGTCTTGTTGTTGAAGGGTGCCAGACAATACACATGCTCTGCCTAACCTGTGTGTTTTCTGTAGGTGTGACTCTGTACAGTGACAGTCCAGAGACCATGTGGAACCTGAACACCTATCAAAACAAAGAATCCCTGCTGAGCGCCATAGCCAACCTGAAACACACTGGAGGAGGCACCATGATAGGTGATTTACCATCATGTTGTCCAGTCCACACCACACTGTGGAACCAGAGGCTCCAGTTGGATCTGGCCCCAGAATAGTAGCCAAATATATGAACTTTGTGTCTTTAGGTCCATCAGTGGAGGAACTGAAGCTGTTAGTGATCAGTGTTTTGTAGAAACAAATAACCTCAGGTATTTATAATATAGTATATATTGAACAACATGTGACTGGAATCCACTCCCTCACAGACTCAAGACAACTGTGGATTTAAAAATATTGACAAAGCATCTTCAGAAAAGAAACTTCAGATCAAGTTGTCAAAAAGTTTTGACCTCAATCTGTTTGTCATCATAAAACACTGAGAGCAGCAACAGCAGGTGATAAATGACAGTGTTGATATTGTTATAGTAATTACAATCAGTGTAGCATTATAATAACAATGTTGAATAACACTTTAGATCACAGCTTTTAAATGACAGTGTCAATATTTTGTTCATACAGGGCACCAATCAAATACTCACTGGATACATACATTGTTACAACCCGTAGATGTTTAGGAGCAAGAGAAGCAACATTTTGATGATGGTATCAGGCGAGTACTGCCTAGCACCAACAAAAATGGTACAACCAACCACAACACAAATGAATTGCTTGTCGAAGAACAAAGTGAAAGGGCGGTGGGTGGCGCCAAAACATAAAACAAACAAAACAAACCCTGCTTCCTAACCTGACCAATCCCTACTTACTATACCAGAGGTCAATGAAAATAAAACCCTATCTCCTGTCTTACCTGTCAAACAAAAAATACAGTCTAGCAGCCACCCATAACTTAGTGTTGCTAGACTAAACAAATAAACACGATACACACGATAACCTGAACTAAAAATACAGCCTATAACCCAAGATCCCCAAAATGCGAAACTAGTGCCCCCACAAGTCAACATTCACAATCACAAAGCCACTCCAGAAGAGCTACAGCACACACGTTGACAGTTAGACAGTTACAACAGCAAGGCACAGAGGCAGACTGCTCAGATTAAATCACAGACAGCCGACCCCAGCCATTTCCACGAGGCAGCCTTTATACGGCCAAGGATGGGACCAGGCAGGCTTGTGAAAGGCATCTTGGACCAACGCCGCAGGATGGGAGGGACCAGCTGATAACAAGGTCGACCCAGGCAAAGGCAGACAGGAGTGATGCGGAGACGTGGATGGTGAGGAAATCCCCTTCTGGAGCAGAGGAAGATCGGTCGCCCCAGCATTAATTCAAAAGGGGAAGATAGCACCATACAACATAACACACAACAACAAGAGCAGTACCCGGAGCCCATAACATACATGTACAGATACAAGCAAAAACTACAGCCAATAAGGAGAAACTCATTTGTATTTAAGGAGACAGAAATAAATTACACTGATCAGCACATATGAAGTCATTACAGGAACATACAGGGACCAACAGGCTGAGCCAAGATGTACTTGAATAACAACAAGGTGATGACAAGGAGTCAGTCTACGTCTGTGGTGTTTTCACTCGTCAGATGGATCCTGCATCAGATCCCAGAAATATATCACTGGTCCCCACAATTTCAGCACCATTTTAGAAACATGATTTAAAGACATCATTTATATGAAGGTGCACCCGTCCTCCTAGTGTTAACATGATGGTTTTTCCACAACGACATATTAAAACTTAAAATAAATAATGTGTAAACAACAATAGAACTCCATAATTTTTTTTTAATTTTTTTTTTACTGTGCCATGTTTTATAAATATTTGAGAACTTTAATAACACGATATTTTAGATCATTTAACTTTGGTATCAGTATTGTTTCCACATTTTATCTATTTTCCTTGAGAAGAGCCCAAAGTTGTTACCCTCTTATTCCCACTTTACAACACAAGTGTCTTTTGATAAAGTCTTTGATGTCTCTTTATTACTGTCATACAGGAAGGGCTCTGGACCACATCAACCAGATGAGCTTTAAACCCCATGTGGGAATGCGTGTGGACTCCCGTAAAATTGCTGTTCTCATCACCGACGGGGAGTCTCAGGATGACGTAAACCTCCCCTCACAGAACCTGAAAGACAGGGGCATTGAGATCTACACTATCGGTGAGTGACTGTCAGTTTGAATAGTAAGAAAGCAGCAGAGTCTCAGAAAAGTTCAAGTGAGGAAGAGCTGTGAAACTACAACACTTTACCACAAAAGAATTAAGTGACTTCCTGTTTGTCACAATGAAAATGTAAAATTTTATTTATATAGACCAATGTCACAAATCACAAGTGGCTTTAACAAAACACAGTTTACAGTATGGACAATCAGAATGACAACAGTATAGACTGGAAACAATAAGGAAAAATACAATCCAGGATTAAACAAAGAATAAGGTGCTAATTGAAAGTTAAGGCATAAAGATGAGTTTTAAGTCTGGATAAAGTTAAAATATTAAAGTTATAATTTGTAACTTTTCCATATTAAAATGTCTAAAAGCAACTAGACCTATGTTCTATATGTTGTTGAGTTGTGTTCTTACATTATCACAAATGTTTCCTTCAATTCTCAAACCAGAGAAATCTGTGATTTTAATCATGGTAACATTTCATTGGTCAACAGGCAATGTCTGTTTGTCTGTGTCTGTCTCTGTCTGTGTCTGTCTTTGTTTGTCTCTGTCTCTCTGTCCGTCTGTTTGTCTGTCAGTCGCTCTGTCTCTGTCTGTCTGTCTGTTTCTGTCTGTCTGTGTTTGTCTCTGTATCTATTGGTCTGTCTCTATTTCTTTCTGTCTCTTTGTCTCTGTTTATCGCTGTCTGTCTGTCTCTGTCTGTATGTCTCTGTTTGTGTCTTTCTGCCTATCTCTGTCTGTGTGTCTCTGTGTGTCTCAGTCTGTCTGTTTGTCTGTCTGTTTGTTTCTGTCTCTTTCTCTGTCTGTCTGTCTGTCTGTCTGTCTGTCTGTCTGTCTGTCTGTCTGTCTGTCTGTCTGTCTGTCTGTCTGTCTGTCTGTCTGTCTGTCTGTGGACAATAGTTGTCGCTGCGAAAGATGGCTGTGACTACTGAGTACTCATTGTAGCGATGTAGTAATGTAGTAAAGACATTTAAATAGGCCCTGTTGAATAAAATCAACCTTTGACTGTGTGCTCATATAATATGTAATAATGTAGTAATGACTACTGAGTGCTCATGTAATAACGTAGTGATGACTACAGAATGCCATGTAATAATGAAGTGATAATGTAGTCATGACTATTGAGTGCTCGTAATAATTTAGTAATGAGTACTTGGTGCTCATGTAATAATGGATTAATGTAGTCATGACTACTGAGTTCTCTTGTAATAATGGAATAATAATGAAATAATGATGATTGAATGTTCATGTAATAATGTAGTAATGACTACAGAGTGCTTTTGTAATGATGGAGTATTAATGTAGTAATAACTCCTGAGTGCTCATGTAATTATGTAGTAACAATGGAGTAATGACCATTGAGTGCTCATGTAATAATAGAGTAATAATGTAGGAATGACTTCCGAATAAGTTTGGCTACAGTGTCAAAAAGAGATTCTTGTGGCATTATAGGTAGAAGACTTTGTGTTCAGATTTTCAACATTGGCGTCGGCAGACCTGCTTAAGAGCATGTTTCTTTTGTAAACCAGGGTGAAGACCTCTGATGATCAGGTTTTGGTAGAAACCTCTTACTCTTAGTAACCCCTTACTACCAAAACTAGAAGTGCAACTGAAGTGAGGAGATTAGACAGAGCCGCTTTTAATTCACTGGTACAATTTTCAACAGGGTTGTTGCTACTGTGAAAGGAGCCAGGAGCACTGGTAATCACTTACCAAGAGCAGATAAAGTTGACAAACCAATGTGTTAAGTGGAAAATACATTTGAACAAATGTTATGTAGAGGTAGTATCACCTCAAATTTTATAATGTAGTGATCTGACATAACATATGTGGTAGGAGATACAGTGACAGTTGAACCAGAAGTCACTATCCAGCGTTTCATGTTTCACAAAAACGAACCATATCCAGATTAAGCTGAAGAATCTAATTATTTATCAGCAAGGCTTCAGTAGATAATGATCAGGGCCCGTATTCACAAAGCATTTTATCTTACCACTAAGAGTACTCCTAAGTCACGCTAAAAGTTTTTAACTAAAAGTTTGCTGAGACCAACTTTTACCAAGGAAAATTGAGAACTCCTAAGCTAAGAGTCCAACTCTGTTGCTATGGCTGACATCAGTTTTCAACGATGAGCTTGCTTGCAGGAACCACAGTGATTGGTTGATGAAAGACCGTTTTCACCCCGGTGAAAACGCATGCGCAACATCCCGCAGTAATAATAAAAAAAACTGAGAAATAAACAAATACAGGTTTGTGTCGACTCGGGAGAATTTCATTTTACGATGAAAAATTACATTCAATTCTCTCAATGGAAAAAAAAAACAAACCTGTCCTAGACAACCTAACTAAAGCTAACTGACAACCTGTTAGCCACAGTCGGTTGTAGCTGTACCTGTTGTAATGTAGCTGTGGTCCCAGCTGTGGGTTGAGGTGTGAACATTTCCTCTGTCCCACCAGGTGACATCCAGCTGGAATATGAGCCTTTCAAACAGCTGATCAGGTCACTCTCCATTAAGATCCATGACTCGTGTGAAGATCCTGAACACTGAACAACAATGTTTACAACTGTACAGGCAGCATCAGTACAACCTGTGTGTTGATGGTGTGATTTTGTTTTCCTGTTTACAATTACCTCCTCCTCTTGTGATGGTGCAATAACTTTTACTTGCGTTCCATCTCTGGCGCCGATCACAGCAGGTAGACCGACCATGAAGCTGCTTCATGTCTCTGTAGTTGTTGAACATCTAAAAGAAATCGTATGAATTCTCCTATGATGTCGGGTCAGAGCGCATTTATTGTTTGGTTAATAGATCGGCTTTTCCCTGTTGCCTAGTAACGCAGCGTTGCCAAACACTTAATTTCTGCACTGATTGGGTTGTTTCAGTTGGTAGAAGATATTATTGCATCCCTCACAAACTCCACAGCGATCAATATTCCCTTGTGATTGAGTCGTATCTTTTAAGTATTTCATCATCATTTGTTGAGTTAGAAATCCTCTCCACTGCATCTAACTTCTCCCAGACTTAGGTGCTACTTTTAGTGCTAAGTGACTTTTTGATTTACTCTTAGTCAGGAAAATTAGGACTGACACGCCCATTATTTTTAGGAGTTTCTCCTAAATCAGCAAGTTAGGAGCTACTTTTAGCCTTAAGATGCTTTGTGAATACAGGCCCTGATGCGTTCAGCATTTATTTGAGAGTTTTGTTGAGGCTGGAGTTTTGCTGTTTAATTGGCCAATCTGTTACCAGAAGACGATGTATTTATTGCAACAAGACATCTTGTGTTTTTAGTTGCAGCAGTGTGGAGATAGAATTGTAATTACCTTAGTGAGCTGTGATCAATTGTGATCACCTCAGGTGTTTTGTAGTACACTTCACTACCACTAGTGGTGGGAATGATAATTACATTTTTGTGATTCACATATTTATGGACATTATGAGTAATATGGCAGGGGAGGAAGGCAGTCTCAATGTTATTAACAAAATCAAATCCCAGCTCACTACAGTGACAAGCTAGCCAGTGGTTCAGTACATTAAGCCTACTGTGCATATCATCATTACCCAACACCAGTTAGGGACCAGAGACAATTAATGGATGCCTACACATCTTTCTGGCAAACACCAACACCCCTGCTAGTAGAGCTGCACAATTAATCAAAATATAATCAAAATTGCAATATGTCAAGTGAAATATCCAAATCACAGACACTGCAGTTGTTTTCATGGAGGCAAAATGTCTCACAACATTGTTGTGCATTGTTAGCATCATACGTGTTGTGATGTTACAGAGATGCCCCAGCCTACAAATCATGCAAATCAGGTATGACTCAGGTCTTACTTATTGAATTAAAATCGGGCTACTGCCCTGAAGGAAGAAAGTCAAGCTAAGTCATGGGATATGCTTTAGCATCAGTAATGTAAAGCACATGATTTCTAATTGCTGGGATTAAAATGTACATCAGTGTAGTTTGTTACGGTTTAGTTTAGGCATCAGGGAAACACAATTTTATTACTTTGCCAACCAAACAATTTTTTTCGTCTTGAGTTTCATGTTTGAGACATTGTGTTAACACATTATTTTTCTTTCAGGTGTGAAAAATGCTGACATGACACAGCTGCAGTCCATTGCCTCTGACCCCAAAGAATCTCACATGTACTATATTGAGCAATTCCTTTCTTTCTTGGACATCGCCAAAAACCTCAACATCAACCTCTGTAACAGCGCTAAAAGCTTAGGTAGGCAAGCATACAGCCATGCATGGTGGTGTAGCAACTCTGGCAGAGAAACTCACAGAGGGCAAAGTAAAATTCACATCATAAGGTGTTTAGCCAGATAATCCAGGGTCAGGTAAGCAGTCCAATAAATGCAAACAGTAACAGGCAGGGAGCAGCAGAAGTCTGAAAACCAAGTAACAAACCAAAGGGCAGACATGAGTAAATGGCTGGAGAGCAATGCATACAGGAAACACAAACAGCCTTTTTCACTGCATCGTACTTGCACCTCTCCACTCTGTTCACCTTTTTTGGTTTTCCATTGGCCAAAACTTTTGGATAGTACCTGGCACTTGTTCTGACCTCCTTCCAGGCAAGCTGAGCTGATACCAAAGGTGATGTGAAAACACTGCTGACTTCTGATTAGTCAGAGAAAAATCCCACTGCATCATGCATCGTGCAAGATGGGACATTCTGAACAAGCCAGCCATTTTTAAACAGGCAAGCAACTGTACACTCTCACTGTGGCCCGTTATATTCGTATTAGTTATCGTTCTATACTTTTAGTATGGCAACTATAGAAGAGACTGAAGCTGCGACTTGTGTATTCAAATTAGTTTATATGCAAAGAAACTGAATAGAATGAAATAACACTAGTATTGTTGCTATAGTAACAACACTGCATTGAGGGTTTGCTATCTGCAGTAGAAAAAGAAGAACTTGGTAATGAAAGTCTAGAGTCAAGTTGAGTTGAGTTAGTACCATGTAGTGGGAAAATGCTAAAACACAATCTGGCAGAGAACAAAGAACACAGAACAGCGTATGAACATGTCCAACTGGTGGGAAACAGTAGGCACAGGTAGGTGGGCGGAGCAAAGGGGAGGAGGTTCAAGGGGCTGGGAAACACATGAGGACAGGAGCTGCAATGACACAAGAGGTAAGTACACATAAATAAAACAGGAAACGGATAGTGAAAAAAGGGGTCGCTGGCATACTGACGCACTGGTGTCAGGATCAATCTCAGGATATTATGGTTATCAAAGATGTTAAACACCAGCTGGCAATATCTATTTTAAGTACTACAACTTTTTGGCTTTAATAACAACACAATTAATAGTATCTAAACATTATATATAACCCCAACAGCAAGAATTAAGATAAACGGATGTCTAACTGATCACATTAACCCCGAAAGGTCCACTCATCAAGGATGTCCTCTCTCTCCAACCCTGTTTGCACTTTACATAGAACATATAAAATAAGAGAAAACAGTATTATTCAGGGAATTGTAAAAAAGAATATAAAGTAGCGTTATACGCTGATGATGTTTTGTTGTATGTGGCTGATCAGGGTGTGTCACTAAACGCTCTTTTAGGTCTCCTTAACATATTTGGCTCATTCTCAGGCTATGAGCCTAACATACAAAACACAAATTTTAACAATGAAATTACAACCCATCAGAGTTTGAATGAGCTCTCTCTCTCTCTGCAGACTCTGTCAGGCTGGTGAATGGAACCAGTCTGTGTTCAGGCAGACTGGAGGTGAAGTCTAACCAGTGGTGGTCCTCAGTGTGTGAAGCTGACTTTGACCAGCAGGATGCAGAGGTGGTCTGTAGGGAGCTTGGCTGTGGGGCTCCTTCAGTCCTCCAGGGGGCGCTCTATGGAGAAGTGGAGGCTCCAATGTGGACCAAAGAGTTCCAGTGTGGAGGCAATGAGTCTGCTCTCCTGGACTGTAGCAGCTCAGACTCAGCTAGAACCACCTGCTCACCTGGGAAAGCTGTTGGACTCACCTGCTCAGGTAGAAGTGGAGCTGCAGCTTTGATTTGCTTCATCTCTGTTCGATCAAACTCACTTTACTATTTTGTGAGATCGTGGAGCTGATCAATAAGGTGGTTACAGGAGATGAAATTATTTGTAAGAGGCATGTGTAGGACCCAAATGCAGCACACAGTTCAGCAAAATTAGTTTTTACCTAGGCAGAAACTGGAGCTGGCAGGTGAATCCAAAAAAAAAAACAAACTTCAGAAATCTCGTTGGAGGCTCGGGCTGAATAAGCCAGCACAGGATCACACAGAGAAATGCCAAAGTTACAAAAGCAGTTCAGGAAGAGAAGCCTGAGTGTTTACCAGGGTTCAGACGAGAAATGCAAGTCAGGAACACACAGGTTTAGCAACGGAGAATAAGTCCAAGAAATGCTGGAGAGTCTCACATGGAGAAAAGCGAAGAACAATCTGTGTAAAATGAGTGGAAGGCTGGGGTTTGTTTACTGGGTGGGTGTCATCAGGAGTAGCTGTGTGACCAGGTGAATGGAGTTGGATTGATGAGGTGGCAGTGGCTAATGCAGGGAGCTGAAGGAGAACTGGGTGAATGGGAAATAACTAACTGGGAGCTGGGTGACAGGGAATGCTGAAGTGAGTCAGGCGAACTTAGATGCAGAACTGTGACATTATCATACACTGTGTTGATGAAAAGTAAACACCTGATAAGGATAAAAAATCCACAGACTGGACTGACATTGATATGCCGTTAGTTAATATATTTTAGACTATAATGAAACCTCTGATACTTATCTGTAAGCAATCCCTTTAAACAGGAATATTCCTTAATGAAATGAAAAAAGCGAGTTATTTCTAAATATAAAAACAGAAATAAACAAATTATAGGCCTTCCCCATTTCTCAAAAATATTGAGTGACCATCATTATGGCTTTAGAGAAAATAGGTCTACTCCAATGGCAGTGATGAGAGAAGGGATATCTACTGCAACAGAAAACAAAAAATACATTATTGATGTGTTCATTGAGTTAAAAAAAAAGCATTTGACACTATTAGTGATGGCTTATTCATGAAGAAACGGGTGTGATCAGGGAATCAGAGGAAGAGCCCATTCATGGATAAGAAACTACCTAGGTGATAGATATTAATAATATGTTGATGTAAATAATATAGACTCTAACTTACTTCTGAGATCCCAACAGGTTCAGTGTTGGGACCTACGTTGTTTATATTGTACATAAATGATATCTGTAAAGTGTCCAAATTATTTAAATTTGTTTTAATTGCTGATGACACAAATGTGTTTTACACCAGGAAGAGTTTGGAACAGCTTCTGACTTCAGTGGAGAAGGAATTGAAAATGATCAGGATCAACAACTTTGAAATAGAAAGAGTGCATGAAAATACATTTCTGGGTGTCATTATTGACCATAAATTATGTTGGAAGCCACACAGAAATAATGTAAAGACAAAATTGTCTAGAACTGTTGCATAAAGTAAAACACACATTTTAAACCAGAAATTACTTCTCTAACATATTACTGTATGTGCAGTTCGGGGACTTCCGGTTAAGAGGATGTCAAAACATCCGGATCGTTGGCTTACATGAGGCTATTGAAGGTCCCCGTCCATCCACGTTTTTCTCTCACCTTCTTGTAGATGTCCTCGGCACAGAGATCCTTGCTGAACCGCCTTGATACAGTCTTTACCATCATTTTGAGGGGAGATTATTTGCCATTATTATTAACCATTTAAAACATTTAAACACTAAAATTGCCTTTCTACAGGAAACCCACCTCCAGCCATCAGACAACCTAAAACTCTGCAGAGGGTTAGTGGGCCAGCTCTACCACTTTAGTAAGGCCCAGGGGGTTGCAATTCTTTTTCACAAATCAGTACCATTCTCTGTGTCATATCAGACCCCAATGGGCACTTTATTGTCATTACAGGCAAAATCTGTGGCAACAACCTGACATTGGCAAATGTGTGTGGTCCAACTTGGGACAGTGAAGACTTTTTTAAACACTTTCTTTTCTCTCTTCCTGATTTAAATTCTAGCCAGCTCATTATTGGAGGTGATTTTAACTGTCGTCTTGATCCTTCAGTTGACCGTTCATCTAACAAGCCCTGTGCCCATTCAACTGTTTATCGAGCAATATGCAGTTACGGTTATGTGGCATTTTTTCAACCACAATGCCAAAGAGTTCTCTTTTATTTTCCCCTGTCCATGGCACTTTCTCCTCTACTGACTTCTTTCTGATTGATAATAAATTATTCTCCTCTGTCAGCTCATGCTCCTACCAGTCCTACAGTAATATCAGATCAGGCAACTGTCTTAGTTGATTTCTCTCTTCCTGGTAGGTCGCTGTCATGATCCCTCTGGTGCTTTAAGTCGCTACTACTCAGAGACCCTGATTTTATTAAAAATATTAACAGTTACATTGATCTTTTCATCTCCACTAATGTTAACCCACATGTTGCATCAACATGTGTAAAGCTGTGAGGAGAAATCATTTCTTATTCTGCTTACCAGAGAAAGTTACCAGAGATAGTTCTGAGAGTTCATCTGATGAGACACAATATTAAATCGTTTTTAGGTCTGTAAACATCCCTTCTATTGATCCTGAAACATCTTCTCGGTTGGAGGAACCCTTCACAGTTGCTGATATTAAATGTGCTCTAATGTTGATGCAGAATGGAAAATGTCCAGGCCCTGATGGTTTCCTTGCCGAATTTTAAAAGACATTTGCTGACACATTGACCCCACTGTTGGTAAATATGTTTAATGAATCATCACAAACTGGCATACTGCCCCCTACATTACGTCAGGCTGCTATCTCTCTTATTTAATTTAAGGTAAACACAAGAAACTTGTGCTACAGAAAATGGACCAGACTCAGTGAATAGCTCCCTTAGATTAACATCCTAAATCCTATGATAAGCATTAATTTGGCTATACAGACTAATGAGCAGTGATAACTAACATGTCTTTGGGGTCATCAGGTGGGAACCTCCTTTCACCAGTGTTTCGTCTAGTTGGTCCCACGACACCTCCAGGAGGCTAGACAGTGATCACTGGCGTCCCAGAGTCACTCCCCTAATGCCAGCCATCACTGCTCCTCACACCACCACTATTTTCTCCTTTATCTTGCCTATGCTACCACAAACAACATCATCAACTCGGACAAAACACACTAGCAGATTCAGCAAACAAATTCCCCTAACCAGTTGGAGAAAGTGGCGGCCATTTTGAATGAGGGAGGTAGAGTCAAGGAGAGATGCCTTTTTGAGCTAAACTCTCCCCCGCCGGATTAGGCTGTGCTCTACCTCCCCCTACTCCCCCCCCCTCCTGCAGCTAAGCTTTTTAAAACCTGGTTATGTCGCCACGTGTACCGGCCTTGCGACAGACTAACCTTACAGCCTGACAAAATGTGCTTTAAAGTTGCAGTACCTGAACACAATGAACATAACGGGTCTCCATTTACCCAGAGTTTTAGGTTCTGGGGAGTTGCCAATACATCATAAGTTGCCCCTATCAAGAATCTAATACTACTTTCCTCCATACTCCACAGCTCTTTCCAGCTAAGCTTTTTCTTGTCTACACCTTCCCAATTCACCCACTGTCCCTGCTTAGCCTGGGCCACTGCCTTTGCACCCCTTAATATTTCCTCCTGTCTACGAACCTGCTTCCCACCAACGTTAGCTTTTCTTCTTTTACCTTTCGGGTACCATGCTCCTACCCACACCGGCTATTGCCTCGGAAGCCCCAAGCCTCCCCGGCCTATTTGCGACATTACCCACAATCTCGTATGCCTGAGTGTCTCGCTTCCGCCTCCTGCCACTGCCATTCTTGGATTCCACTTTCTCCCTTTGATTGGGTGCGAAACCACCCTTACCTGACTACCCACACACTTACTCCCAGGTAACAGGAAGCTCTGTCCTAACCTTGGGTACATTTAAACTCCTCCACTGCAGACCAGTTACTGGGAGTGAAAGTATGCCTTTCCCTACAGTGCCACCGTAACTTAATACATCCAGCAACCTAGCCCCAACTTCCTAATAGTAAAAGCTAACCTAATCTTTCCATTTTCTCTGCAGGCAGATAATGGGATGTACATACTTAACACGACAGTGGGCCACTATCAGCCTCGGGAATAACCGCGAAACGCAGACAACCACAACTTCAAACTTTCTTGCAGCCTGATTTATCTATTCCGTATCCAGTCCTCTCAGCAACACTTCCTCCGAAACTGAAATACCTGTTCTCCTCATTCAAGTCTGCCTGCTGCTACCAGCCTGACCTAGACCATCTTTACTGATTTCTCTCCCTTAATTATTGGGCGAATTTCCTCTCCTATTTACTACAAAACCTCCTACTCGACTTAACCTCCCTCTACTTCCATTGAGCATTACCTTCTATGACCATTACTAATGCGCTTATATTCATTTCTAGCCCAACTTTAATTTTTTTATTATCTCTCAAGTACTCTTCTTCATACATGCACCCGTACCGTATGCCTTATGCAAGCTTTCATGTCATCCACTGTAGGCCCTAACTTTGGTGTAAGGGCGCATCCCATCCTGCCACCTCTCTCCACCTACAACCCACTTAGAACGCTCTAAATGATTAACTCTCCATACGCCATTTAGTGTAATCTGCCAATGGAGAAATCGTCACCCTGCCTATAATCGCTATTTTCTAGCCCTCTGGCCACCGCTGTTGTAAAGCCTGCTGTACTTAAGCATAGTCTAATATCTTGGAAATATGACTTTACTAAATTAACCACTACTCCAGGCACTCTAAAATAATCAAATGCCTCCCAAATAAGGCTATGTGGCACTGAACCAAACGCATTTGCTGAATCCAAAAATATGACATGCAAGTCTCTTTTCTCTGTCTTGGCTGCCTGAATCTGATGCCAAATCATGCTAGTGTGCTCTAAACACCCTGCGAAACCTGGTATTCCTGCCTTCTGTACTGCAGTATCTATTAAGCTATTCCTTTCTAAATAACTAGCTAATCTCCGTGCGACTATGCTAAAGAAGATCTTCCCCTCCACATTTAGGAGAGAGATCATTCGAAACTGACTCAGGTCTGAGGATTCCTTCTCCTTTGGAATAAAAACACCTCCTGCCCTACGCCATGCTCTGGGAATAACCTGTTTCTCCCAAACTATTCTTAATTGCCTCTACAAAAACTGTAGGATATCAGGTGTGCTTTTATAAACCCGGTAGGGGACTCCATTTGGCCCTGGGGCCGAAGAAGCCTTTGCACGCCTGACTACCTCCTCAACCTCCTTCCACCTGGCTGGTCTAACATCCATCTCATGATCTATCTTTCCTACTGGTAGCATGTCAGGTGGAAGGCCTATTACTCTATTCTGCTCAAAATCTGAATACGTGTTTCTTAGATACTTTTCTACTTCTGACTTTGTTGCCTTAAGCCGCCCTCCCTTTTCCTGGTTAAACAATCCTTTAACAAACTTGAAAGGGACCCTTTCAAGTCAACACCTGTCCCTCAATGAAAGGTTCCTACCTATATTGTGTGAACCAGAATAGTAAAACCCACTGGCCCAACAGGAATCCCACATACATTTACAACAGAAATGGCTCCTATGTGTAGCTTTTCTCACATTGCTAGTGCAGCGTGTTATTCTGATGCACTAGAAATTTCCTCGTCCCCCCTCTCATACTCATTGGATAAAGGATGCCCTATATTTTTTGAAATTAGAAAAAATGAAACTGTCTCTGTGGCTCTGATGTTAAATTCTCTATAATCTGGCTGCCCTTCTAAGATCATGTCAGGTCCCTCCAAGTGGACGCTGTCCCCATTGACTGATGGGCCCCCTGCACTGTACTAATATAACTGCACCTCGTGGCCGAGTCCTGTTTTCCTCATGCTGGTAGCACATAGTTTGTCTGTTTTCTTTTCTTTTTGGGATGTACTTTTGTACTTCCTATGCCAATGTTTACTGCACTTTACAGTTTTTCTTTATGTCACTTATTCAGTCATTCATGTGGGGATTTGTTTACTGTATTACTGTTTTTGTGTTTATTGTATTGAAAATTCTAGAAGTAAATCATATACAAAAAGAATGTGCAGCTTACTTGTTAAATTTAAAAAAAAAAGTTTTAAAATATGGTGATGAATATAAAAACTGAGATATGATCATTATCACATAAATGTAGCAGTGAAAGTCTTTTTTTCCTCTCTTCTTTATTTTGGTCTGTGTATGTTCGACACACTGGAACTCCTAATCTTGCCTCTGCTTCACTTTTTAGTTTTTAGCAGTTGTGTCTAATCTTGTGTCTGTGATTATACACTGGCCTGTAGTGAGAGAGTTGATGAATCATGTAACGTTGTGTGGAGAGGGGAGGTGTAATAAGCTGCAGCTGCAGCTGAACTGACAACTAATAACTTGACTTGTGTCACTGATGACTCTCTTTGTGTTCAGAGCCTGTCAGATTGGTGGGAGGAGCCAGTCGCTGTGCAGGTACACTGCAGGTGAACCGAGGAGAGTGGAGACCAGTGGATGACGATGGCTGGACCCTGAAGGAAGCAGCTGTAGCCTGTAGAGAGCTGGACTGTGGCTCTGCTGTTTCAACAAGGAGAAGAATGGAGTCCTCATACAGCTCTGTATGGAAGATCAACACTGACTGTGTTCATTCTGGATTTACCCTGAGGGATTGTTCATCATCAGCTTCCCCTTCCGCCATCCTGGAAATCACCTGTTCAGGTAAGTCCATCAGTGACTAATATTTCCAGTATTCCTCAGTGACAGTCAGTAGTCTCCACCGCTGCTTCAAATGTTACAATCTGCACCGTTAAGCAACCTGCTGTGGGTCACTCACAAACCCAGCAGCTCCCACAGCCCTCACTCACACCCCCTTTACCAATAATAACTACAGTCGAAGATAAAAGCAGTTTGGTGCCACTCACGACTCCCACAGGGAGAGTTTATCCCCAGCAGTAGTTCATCTCGTCCTGGAAATGTGGCAGACAGGTTTGTGGTCGTTCTTCACCAGCTCTGTGTCCACTCCCCTCATGGTGAACCTCTCAGACAGTTTTCCACAACAGCAGCTAACTGCAGCACACCAGGAGGAAAACAGGGTTTGTGGCAAGAGGCCGACTCTTGTGTTTTGGTGGGCCAATGTTTGACTGAGCTCAGTTCCTTACACTTAATTTTGGTTTGTGATGAAGAATCAGCACCACTTTGTGATGAGGCTCCGTTTATAAAGACTCTATACGCTGTAATTAATGGCTTCATGTCTTTCTGTCACTCTGGGTTTTCAGTCCTACAACAGTGGTTCACTTGTTACCGGGGTAAAATCACCATGGTAACTTGCGCTGATCTCCTCACCTGCTCCATGGCAGGTTAACTTCAGAGGATCAGATCAAAACTGTTCAACAGCCAAACTACTGACAATCAAATCACTGGAAAAACCAAGTCATCATTCCTACAGGATCCTGACAGGGACAAAAGAGTTAACAATAAAGTGATCAATAATAAACAAGCAGTAGATATATAAGATATAAAAAGTCTGAGGAACAGTTTTCCTGTTTGGGTTTTCCATGTGGTCACTCTGGTTTTAAAACAAAGCTTCTAAAAAAAGAGTTTATCACGCCTAAATAAATAGCCTTTATAATAAACTATTATAACTTCATTTTAATTGAAAGAGATATTGGATTCCTGACACTGATGAAGCTTTTACTCTCTTCTTCATCACTGCAGCTCAGAAACAACATGAGGACACTCCGTGACCACAACTGGAAATAAAAACTAAACACCTCTGATGTCTCGTGAACAATTAACCCACACACTTAATTATTTCCATGATTAGTAAAAGATTCAGCGTCTTCCGACTCATCAGACATCAACTACTTCTCTTTCTCTCCTCTCTGCAGCAGAAACCGTCTGACATGAACTTTAACTGTTTTATCTGCATCACATTGTTCATAACAGTTTGTTCATCCATCAGACTGAAAGAGAGAAAATACTCAGACATAATGATAATTTCATGCACTTTATTTACAATACATCTTTAATCTGACTTGATAGAAATTATATTTAGACATGGAAATAAATAGTTTTTTATTCCAGTCATGTGATCATATGTTCACATTTCTCCATTGTTGAACATCACTTTTAGACGTTGCTATAACCGAACTTACCAGTAGACATCAGCGTTTCTTCTCATTATTATAAAGAACTTCATTCATGGTTCAGACGAATCTTTGAAAATGAATGCAACTCGTAGCTGGACATGGTAAACCCAGAGTTTTAACTGAGCCCGTTGATAAGCAGCTTGCATAGTTACAGGTTATCAGGACGATGTTCTAGGGGGGGGGGGGGGGGGGGGGGGGGTGGGGGGGGGGGGTTTCAGTTAACACAGACTGCTTGCGTAGCACAGGACCTCTGCTGGTTCAGCCAATCATCTCTCTGTTTACAGACCTGCTGGTTCAGCCAATCATCTCTCTGTTTACAGACCTGCTGGTTCAGCCAATCATCTCTCTGTTTACAGACCTGCTGGTTCAGCCAATCATCTCTGTGTCCTCCTCCATGGACAGGGTCTCCGAGGCCCAGCAGCAGGGAAATTTAAGTGTATTCATTGGCTCCAATTTCAGCATCAGCTGCTCCATCCAGCCACAGTACCCAGGAGGCTTCTTCCAGCTCACCTTCACCTCCCCCGGCACAACGCACAACTACAACCAGCCGGCTGTCAATCACTCCGCCCATTTCCTGTTTCCTGCTGCACAGCCCGCTCACCAAGGAAGCTACAGCTGTGTTTATCACATCTACGTTTTTTCTCATAACTTCTCCTCTGAGAGCCGTCGGCTGTCCCTCACTGTCTCAGGTGAGTTGAAGCACAGAGTCAAGCTCAGGTGGAAAACATTAAAAGGTCGTCAGACACCAGGTCCAGCACCAGGACTTATGGGAGCTGAGACAGAATTACAAGTGTCCGATTTAAAGATAAAATTTTCTTCTCATGTTGGATTACCTAATGGACAGACTGGGGACGGACCCAGGGGCCCGAAAGGTTCAGGGGCCCGTGGACCTGTGTGTCTGTGTGAAGTGACTGTTCAGGTTTCTTATTTGGAGTAATTAGTCATAGAGCCACAAGATGACCACAAAGAGATGCTAACAACCATGACTGGTGTGAGAGACAGAGACAGAGAGAGAGAGAGAGACAGAGAGACAGACAGACAGACAGAGAGAGAGAGAGAGAGAAAGAGAGAGAGATATTTTTTTTTGATTTTTAAATCACATTTATTTTCCAATAAATAGGACAATATCAACAGAAACATAATTATCAGATTAAACAAGACAACAAAAAGATTTTGAAAATCTCATAGAAACACAGAGTTAAAAATCAGCTGCCCCTCAACAACAGAACAGAGAGCTGCAGTGAAACACCACTGAGACAGAAACCCATCAACATTATTCATGAGTGAATAAAATCTGAACTCTACTCTGATTCTGGCTTTCACCACCGACTTAAACACTGACAGCAGCTCCCCACCTGAAACACTTTCTACTCCACTCTTCCTGCTTTTATAAATGGACAGTTTGGCCTGTCCCACTACAAAGTTCAACAGCTGCCACTTCTTTGCATTTTCTTTTTTGGAGCCAGCACCAAAAATAAAAGCAGTTTCACACTAACTCTCAATTTAAAAAGACACTTTTCAGAGTTTCAAACAGAACTTCAAGTCTTTTACATTCCAGGAAACAGTAAAAAATAGTTTCTGGTTCCTGACAGAAAGGACATTTAAAGGACACTGTGGGATTTATCTTAGAAACCAAGCTGTTGACAGCCAGCGCTCCCTGCAGAATTCTCCACTGCAGATCACCTGACCTCTTGTTTAAAGGCGGTTTATAAAACAGCCTCCACACAGGTTTACAGTGATCCTGCACCTTTAATCTCATTCTCCACACATTGTCTGTTCTCCCACTCAACTTTCTCTTGTTCAAAGTTTGAACACAATATTTATACAGAGCTTTCCCGTTCAACATGTAGAGGTCTGCAGATGCAGCATTTTTATAAACCAACAATGGTCCTGTCAGTCCAGTGTGGTCTATTTTAAGACCCAGTTCAGGGAAAGGATCCCTTTCATCAGGAGCTTCTGTTCCAGAACAATAGTCCTGTAGCATTTCCATTTCTTCACTACTCAGTCTTTTAGTCCATGTGTTCAAAATGTCTCTGGTGTGACCATGTGACTTCAGGCCCAATAGAGAAGCTACTGCCTCCGTGTTGTTGAGTCCTGGACCTGCAGCGTCCACTATGCGTCTCAACTTCACTGTCCCAGCTGAACACAAACGCTGGGTGAGACCAGGTCTACTGTTGTCCTGAACATCCAGTCGGGCCCCGTGGATTAGAGGCTCCTCCAGGAGCCAGTACAGTGAAGCTGCAGGTTTTAGTCTGTTCTATTTAAAGAGAGTCCATGCTCTAAAAAGTCCCTGATAAAACAGATTCAGATCACACAGACGTATAAAACTACAATTCATTAAAAACAAAGATGCATCTAAATCCAGACCTGCCACTCCCCTTAAAATGATGCTCATGACTGGTTTCCATACCACGTCATCATTGCATGTGAGGTAACGTTGGATAAACTGTAGTCTAAAAGCTGCTACTCTGCTCTCCAGGTGAGGTAACAGCCACCTCCACTTGGCCAACCTCCCCTCCACCTTCTCCACCACTCCCTCACAGTTCTTATTGCCAGTCTGATTGTCTCCTAGATAAACCCCCAGATACTTCAGGCCTCCCCTCCTCCAGCTCAACCCTCCTGACAGCTGAGGAAGACCTGCAGACCAACTCCCTACTGCTAAGGCCTCACTCTTTGCCCAATTCACTCTTGCAGCTGAGATTTTTCCAAATGTTTCAACAATATTTCCTAACTTTGTGACGTCATCCTGGTTTTTTACTATAACAATAATATCATCTGCATATGCAGATAAACTAAAACGTGTATCACAATCAGATAAAAACAGACCATCAATACAAAAATGAATATTGTGCAACATTGGCTCAATAGGAAGTGCATAGAGAATACCAGACATCGAGCAGCCTTAATCTTGGCAATGAATCCAGGGCTGAGGCCGAACCTCTGAGACATGTCTCTCTGTCTGTCTGTCTCATGAGTGAACAGAGCGAATCAGACGACCTTATTCTCTAAGAACTGACTCAAACAGCCACATGTTAAAATGATGTCATGTGATCTAATGTGATGACTGAATGTGTGTCATCAGATCCAACAGGTCCTATCATCAGACTGGTCGTCCTGCCACTGAGTCTGCTGTTGGTGATCGCTGTCATCTATTTCATCCTTAAGGTACCGTACACACGTTTGTTGACCAGAGGACTGTCTGACATGAAGCACTCAGCTTGTGAATATTGAACTGAATAGAGGAGTGATGCACTAACTCACATCTGTGTGCTGCTATGTCTCTCCAGGCCACCAGGGGGCAGAAGCCAGTTCCACAGGAGACCATAGAGCTGGATTGTTATAACCTGGGTGTTTCCAGAGCTGAAGGAGGGCCAGCTGAAGAGGAAGGAGTCCAGGCAGCAGAGTAGAGTAGCAGATTTCTCAGCTGACACACAACTGTCCATCAGTTCAGTCAAGGATCTGACATTTTCATAGACATTTGCTTTAGAGTATCACTGGAATCCCTGCAGGAAAACTACTGAGGGAGAAAATCATCTGTGGCGTCATCTCTCAGTCTCATGTGATGAGTTATAATACCGATTTACAGGTTTAGAGACTGAAAGTAAAGTGAGGATGCTTTCACCTCAGTGTTTATCTGTAGTGTAGATGTGAAGACATAGCTGCCTAAATCCCATTGGCAGCTGCCATAGCAACCAATGTCCTAGTAGGGACCCTCAGAGACAGAATAGCAGAGAGAGAGAGAGAGACACAGAGAAAAAAATTCAAAACTTCCAAATATGAACCCCAGAGGAGAAAGTGTCAGTTCTCCTGAAGGAGCAGCAGCTCCTCTGCAGCTAAATATGTCTCTGCCTGCCACAGCCTGAGGGCCTCACAATAACATCCCCATTAACACACATCAGTATGATTTTAGATGATTGGATATAAATGGATATAATATAAATGGATATAAATATTATATTTTTAAAATCTAAATCTGTATCAATATTCAACACATTTAATTATTACTGTATTTTATGTGTATATATCATTTGTAAACTGCTTTGGCAATAACATGTTTTTGTTCATGCTAATAAAGCTATTTTGAATTTGAATTTGAGATCAGTGGAGGAGGTAAACAGCCACAACAAACAGCCAGTGTGTCAGTGTCAGTCAGTTACTGTCTTGTCTAAGGGGGACAGAGGGTGTGAGAGTGTACAGTGTGACCAATAGAAGCTGCACACATGCATGGATGTGATGTGGGGTTTGAAACCGGTTTAAGCCTGGTTTAAAATCTATTTCCAATTTGGAGTGGAGTCGAGGTTTTACTGTCTTCTTGTATTATTAATAATCTTGGATTAGGAGGTTCAGTTTTAAAGAGAGTTAAGGTCCTGATCGGATTCTACTGGTTTTACAATTGTTTTTCCAATTTGCAGTGTAGTCAAGATTTAGTTTTTGTCACTGTACAATTCCCTTGAGCAGGGTTTTAGATTTCTGACTTACCTCCTCTCCAATGTTTGCCAGCACACGACTTTTATTGTTGTTTTATTGTACATTTTAAATTTTGATTTGGAGGTTCTGATTTAAAGAGTGTTAGGATTCAGACCAGGTTTTGCTGGGTATTAAATTTTATCTCCAATTTGGAGTGTATTCTGGATTTTGATTTTGTGTCATATCTTGTAATTCTCCGTAACAGGATTTTTAATTTCTGATTTACCCTCTATTCAGCTTAGTTAGTCACAGATCATTTTCAATCACGGCTGAGAGTAAATTCATGTATTTATTGTACACTGTACTTTCTTCCACTGGCCACCAGGGGTCAGCAGTGTTGTTCTTTTACCTGGTGGCTCTGTCAGGTAATTCATCTTTCCTGTTCCTGATTGTTACGCTGTGCTACACTGGGAACAGACACAGAGGTAAATACATTTTGAAACTGTGACTTGGCTCTGTTGAGATGAACCAAAGCAGAGACACAGTCATGAGATTCATGATGCCTGAATGATGTTATGATGTGCTGTGCCTCAGGCAGGACGGACCATCCATCACGTAACCTGAATTTCTCCTCACAGTGAAGGTGTAATCTGTGGCTGATCAGGTGAGGCACTGGAAAAGGACTTCACTTTGAAACAGTACAGCTCATTTAGTCAAAGAGAGGATGGGATCACTTTAGGTGCATTATAAAGTCGTACATGTTCAGTATTTGGGAGCAGTTTTTCAATAAAATAAAATTCCAATTCAATCGAATAAAAAATGTTAATAATATCAATGATGTTGAAATATTTACTTTACAGGCATACAGTACATTAATCACAATTCAGCAACTTAAGTAACACATAACATAACCACAAAAATATTATGGAGGAGGAGATTATTTGTTCTAGACCAACCAAACTTTTAGATGTTAAACTTACATCTCTCTGCTAATTAGCCATGCCATCTAAAGATGATTACAAATAACATATCATTCACAATATTTATTTGAATGGAAGAATTCAGATGTTGCAACTGACCCCAACCCTGTTGCATCTGCAACATAGATCATCATTAACAGATTCACTTTTTGTCTCAATAAGCATAGTATCCTGAAAATATGCATTGCTTTAATAAAAAATAAAAATAATAATAGATACAGTTTATCTACTTTTTTGCTCAAGATGAACAGAACAGGTAAAAGTGTGAGAAAAAACAATTCCCAATATAAGTTGTTTGTTTTCTCTTGTTTTCTAGTGGATGCAGAGCCGGGGCTAAGCTAAAGGCTAGGAGATGGAGATATAAGCCTTTTCTACCATTGATCCTCATGGGAAATGTCAACTCCCTGGCTAACAAGTGTGATGAACTGGAGGCACTTGTGAAGAACCAGCGAGCATATCATGAGTGTAGTCTCATTGGTCTTAGGCCTGAGTCAGCCTGGGGGCAAGGTGTCTTAAAATGACTCTGTCTTTGTTTTTTGTGAAACAGTCTTACTTGAATTAGACTGATCTATGTGCAAAATTAAGACTGGACCAACACTACAGACCAGTCTGAAATATCTTTGTGAAAGTAGCCCCAGTTGTGACGCCGGCCCATAGTTAATTATTACATGAGTAGTCATCATACCACACACATCTCGGAAGTAAGCCAGTTTGATCTCAGTTACACACCTGTAAAGTTTTGTGACTATATCTTGCAGATTGTGATGTTATCACAGTGACAAAATCTGTCCACAGACAGACAGACAGACAGACAGACATAAACTCAGATGCCACAAAGTACTCAAAACTACCTCTGTGGTAGTTTGCGCTGCAAAATTTCACTGATTAAGTTTTGCTTTTTTCCTCAATAAAGACAGTATTCTGAAAATATGCTTTGTTTTACAATATTATAGTATTATGTTTTGTTGCATGGAACATTGGACCTACCTTTAGTCAAAATAGGCACAATTCTTCTTTTTTTCTTTTGTTCTTTTTTTTATTGCTTATGATGAACAGAAGAGGTAAATATGACTAACAAAATAATTCCACAAATAACTTTTTGTATTCTCTTATAATGAGCAATTATCCAGGGACCATATCCAGGACCTTGTTTTGCCATGATGACAAATACACAGACTCACTAGGTGAAAACAATTCTAGGGGTGGTAATGATGGAGTTTTATTACATCTGATTAAATAATTAGATCTGTCTAATTACATATTCATTAAGTTTGATGTAAATACCATTATTAGAATCCTGGATTTCAGTACACTGTTTGGACTGCGCTTATATAGTTCTTTACACAACAAGCCACATTCACCCATTCACACACATAGTGTTTTTCTAGTGTACGTACACACTCACACGCCAATGTTACATATAATCAACTTCAAGTCAAGTCACTGTATTTCTAGAGCACATTTAAACACAGCTTGAGCTGACCAAAGTGCCGTTCAAAGGGCAGTTAAAATAAACAAGGTAGCCGGTAAAACAAATGGATACAGTACAACAAATGTATACAGTACATAAGAGACAATTATAATAACCCAAACAAGTAGACAACAAGAAGTAAATACTCAGTTTGAACATGACACTGGACGAGGAGGTTAGTGAGCTAAAAGGCCAGTGAATAAAAATATGTCTTTAACCTGGATTTAAAAAATGGAGAAGGGAGGAGCACATCTGATATCAGGCTGCAGGAGGTTCCATAGTTTTGGAGCTGCAACTGCGAAAGCTCTGTCACCTTTCAGTTTTAGGCAAGCTCGTGGGACATGTAAAAGGAATGAACTTTGAGATCTGAGAGATTTTGGCGCTGAGTGCCAGTGGATGAGATCTGAGATGTAAGGTGGGGCCTGACCATTGAGAACCTTAAAGGTCATCAGCAGGGTCTTAAACTGAATTCTGAAATGAACAGGAAGCCAATGATGGGTGGCTAAGACTGGGGTGATGTGCTTACGTTTTTTAGTACCAGTCAGAATCCTAGCAGCTGCATTCTGGACCAACTGTACCCCAGATAGTGAAGTTTGAGGAAGGCCTAAATACAGAGAATTGCAATAGTGCAGTTGGCGTGGATTACATTTTCCAGGTCATTGAAGGACAGAATCCGTTTTGTGAGGCTTCACATTTGGGATGAGATGGTCAAGCTTACTGGCCAGGTGGGTTCTGGATTTAGAGGGGCCAAATATACTTCAGTTTTGTTACTGTTTAACTGAAGGAAGTTCTTTGCCATCCAGGCCTTGATGTCCTTGAAACACTCCAGGAGAGGCTGAAGGGAGTCTGTAGATTTTAGCGGGAGGTAAAGCTGTGTATCATCAGCATAGAAATGGCAGGAGATGTTATGTTTCCTGATGATGTTTCCAAGGGGAAGCATATGCTTGAATAGGACTGGCCTGAGGATGGAACCCTGGGGAACCCCACTGGTGACAGGGGCAGAGGAGGAGGAGAACTGGTCTATAACCACTGAAAATGTCCTGTGTTTGAGGTAGGATCCAAACCTAGAAGTGATGTAGGGCAATATGGGTTTCAGTATATCTTGTTTGATATGCAGACTGGAGGAGCCAGGAATCAAACCACTGACTTTTCGATCGGGGGACGACCCGCTCTACCTCCTGAGCCCCCTTGTCTAAATTCGGTTTCAGAAGCCTGAATACATCCCTGAAATGCACAAAAGGATTGTTGCCATCCAAAACCACCAACACTTAAATAATGCTGCCACACAGCTCATCCCAACAAACACAGGCCATTAAAGCTTAATGTAATTGTGGTTTTGCAGTGTGGCTGCTGAGCTGCCCTGTCCTCCCCTTCATTATGCAGGTGGTGATGGACGCTGTGGCCATCAATCAGCAGATAACCCAAGCTATTTCCAGACAGGGGAGATTAGAGGGATTAACACGGGTGAGGGTGAGAAAACCACTCATTTTACACACCGGTGCTGTAAGCTCTGCTGTCCACACAATGTGAACGTTGCTGTTGACAGAAAGTCATTCTGCCTTCAGAAACCCTCAGGGGGCTGTCACTGAAGTTGCCTGCAGACTGACTTACCACAGACAAAAGTGTTAACCTCTTTGTGGTTAACCACAAATCAAAGAGCCAATGACAATTTGTGTCCTTGACATCTGTTTTTTTTCTGTCTATGATGCCACAGACCAATCACATCCGTCACAAATACTGTATCCAGGCAGAATGTGCTGTTAGAGGTGAACTGTATTGTCTCAGTGGGAGTGAAAAGTACTTTGCAATAGGGGACCTGCTGTCTGGTGGTGTTTACTGTAAACACAACCTGCTGCAGACTGAGTCATGTCCTTTTCTGAATTAAGTGGAGTGTATATGGAGCATGTCACCCCTCTCTGCTGCTTTGCATCTTTGAACCATTTTAATTGTCTGGGTGTTGTGCCAAAACTTCACTCTCTGTCAGATTTTCATTTCCCTTTGCAGAAATCAAAATAAATGTTTGTGCAGGAGCTTTGGCAGGAGGGTAGGGTTTTGGCAGGACAATCTTTACATTATAGAACCCTTTGTACCTTTGTAACACAAATATAAAATAATCCTATTAGTTAGAAAACCATGCATGGAAGCATGGAAAGGCCATGAGAATTTGTTTTTTAGAAATTGAGTTGAGAAATTGAATACACAACTGTAAAAGTTCACCACTACAAAGAACTTAATGTTGAATTTGAAATATTTTACTTTTAGACCCATCTGTCTAAATCTAAGTAGTTTGAATCCCACATGTAAATTTTCTTTTCTTTTTGTTGTTTTCCTGTTCTTTATTAGAGACTTTACATAACAAAAACATGTGACACGAAGGGTACATTGGACAGTCATGTAAATGACAACAGTTATGGAGTTGTACAAATGAAAAGGATATGATGTGTATGGGATGTGTGTGTGTGTGTGTGTGTGTGTGTGTGTGTGTGTGTGTGTGTGTGTGTGTGTGTGTGTGCGCGTGTGTGTGTATTTTCTGAGTTTTATGTGTGATGTAGTCATATGTATCTGTGTTATGTATCTGTCTTTTGTGAGAGGGTGAAAAGTAAAGTATAGTAGACATTAATGATGTAATATAAATATAATCGTAGGGAGAAAATAATAAAAATAAAACAATTAAAATAATAATTATAATAATTATAACATATTAATATGATATCCTGTCAATGTAATTAAAAATAAATAAATAAATAAATCTTAAAACAAAAAATATGCTAATATGATAATATGATATTATAAAATCTCAGCTTGAGCCAGAGTTTACATGAGCTGGTGGTTGGGCTCAAGCTCATGTAAACTTTCAAAATCTTTCAACTTTTTTTATCCTCACAAATTCATAATGAAAAATTTGAAGCCCTAAATTTCCAGTCACTCATCTCAAATTCTTTCTTGAATCAGATGCATGAACAGAACCTGACAGGACTGAGTCTTCAAATAGGCTACCATAACATCTACAGCCAACAACTGCCAAATAAGTCCTGCAGGCATTTAAGGCAATGGAAATGATTGAATTGATTATATATGAATTGATATAACACTGCCAATAAAACGCAACTTGAATTTTGCATGTTGTTTATTACTAATACACATATGAATGAGGAGATCACGAGGAAGAAATACATGTAGCCTAGGACTCTTGTTGTTGACGTTGATGCGCTGCTGCTGACATCACCTGACATGGTAGTTCAAAACTCATCAAAGCTCCTCATATGTACACCATCAGACCAGAATTACTTCCGTTGGATTTCAAAATAAGAGCTCAATATGATATTAAAGATTAGTCTGCGTAGAATAAACGTTGTGGGATTTTTTTTATTTTTATTTTTATACATAAAACACACATTGACATGACTTGACCCAAATTAGAGACTGTTCTTTCACAACAGACACACAACAGATTTTATCCAGCTGTAAAACATAGAGGTGGTTGAGATTAATCTTGTGTACAGTAACTTGGCAAACATACTGTAAATACTGACGTCAGCTGTTTAGGCCGCTTGACCTTGATTTGCTGGCCAACAGCCATGCAGGTCATCTACCTCTTCTGAAGATGTTTTTTTAGGTGAAGCATGTTTTTAAACTTCCTTCGGTGCATCAGAAATCTTTATAATCACCTCTTCATCTAAAAATCTAGCACACTAGATTAATGGTGTAGAATATGATCCATTGCTAGTGTCCAAGTGTCCTGAAGGGTCTGATATCTTTCCTGATATGGCTGCATGAGAGCAAATGTTTGAAAAAGGCAGCTCAGTACAAGGTTAAACTATTCTATCACTGAATGTAGTGGTAGAGATCTGTAGGTGCCATACATACATGATACCATATAGTAAGATGTATGGCATCTTCTCAGACCTGCCTATACAACAACAAGAAAACCAGAAATCTAATTTTTCACTAACTATTATCATGTTTTTCCTTGAAGACCATATGTGTTTCTGCATTTTGTACCCAATGTACAATCTCCTGTTCTACCACATCTCAAAGGTGTTCAACTGGATTCAGGTTTGGAGACTGGGGTGGGGTGGGGGGGTGGTTGAGATGACTTTAGCTTTGTGTCATGGTGCATTGTGTCATGGTGCATTATCATGCTGGAAATAGCCATTAGGGGATGGTAAGTGGCATGGTTCAGTGGCATTCAGACCATTATTTCTGATGTTTGATGTGAATATTAACTGAAGCCTCTGCAGGAGTTTATGCTGCCAAGTGATTGGGTGAATAAGCAGGTGTCCTCATGTTCCTAATAAAATGCTTGGTAAGTGTATGTCTGATCTCATTGAGAAACAGTGTTGCTGTTGCATAGTTTGTCTGCCATGGAGTTCACCAACAAGTTTAAGCATTAACCACAGTTTTCTGGTCTAATCCAGACTGAAACTTATTGTATATATTGTACTGTGTTTAGTGGTAGTTAGCATATGTTACCATGCGAACAGTACCATGGTAATTACTTGTACTACTTAATGACACATTATCTTTGTCATTGAAATGTTAGCATTGTGAAAGTATGAGTGTTAGCATGCTCACATTTACATAACCTAGCTTGAAGTACTTTGGTACCAAAGTACAAAGAAGCTCTATAACAAAAAGTAAAAAAAAAAACTGAGCATTATAGTGGCTTTGAAAACACTTGAAACTGCCAATATTTTTTTTAAAAACCCGCAATGGCTTTATTTTGAAACTTCTGAGCGGAAATACTCGTGAATTCAGCTAGCTTGATAGGAAGCCTACGCATCGAGTCTCCTTGTGGCAGCTGATGAAACGGTTTAATGCAGGACTTTCTACTCCATCACTTCCTCCTTCTAAGCAATGTGTCAGCAGGCAGGGAGGTGTGAGGAGCCCGGCTCTTTGCTCCTTCGTGCTGCTCGGGAGCCATGGCGGAGCGGACACTGAGGAGAGACCAGCGGCCGGAGCTCAGCGGGTCCACAGCGGCGACTCAGACGAGGAACGAACCACGTTACCTGCAGCACGACCACAACTATTTATGACGGAATACAATGGTGACGGCGAATAAAGTTTTACACACGTATTTAGCTGTTGTCACAGATGTCAGCCTCAACTTTTAACTAACTGGCATTCTGCTTCTCTGGATGGAATCATAGCGGCGCGGAGTTTGTTTTGCTTTTCTGTTCTTCCCGGACGTCTGTCCTGTAAAGCCATCTGCCTCAGGCGTAAATCTGGTGCGCTGTCACGCAGTGGCTCACAGAGCGCCTCTTTAATATTTCAAAGCCGAATCAGTGGAGGTTAACATGGGGGCAAAGCAGAGCAGCCCAACTGCTAATCCAGCTGCCAATGGTCGGACAAGAGCCTACTCCGGCTCGGACCTGCCCTCCAGCACGTCCAGCAGCAACGGCAGTAATGTTAGCAGGACTAACGCCGGGGGCGTGAGGTACCATGCGTACAGCGCGTCCGGAGCCTCCGGAGCCACGTCCACCACGAGCCAGCACCTTGGTGCCAGGGCCAGGTCTGTGGGGGGCTCCGGGGGCTCTGGTGGGACCAGACCCCAGTCCGGCATCAACATTCCAAACAGCAGCGGAGCCTACAGCTCACCGGAGTCCGGTGGCAGCAGCCCCGAGGAGGCGACGAACAGGGAGCGCTCGGGCAGAGGGCACGAAGGTCCCCGGCTGCTGATAGGATCATTACCAGCTCACCTCTCTCCTAATCTGTTCGGAGGTAAGAGAGGTGACACGGCTCACTGAAACTGGAGTGACACCAACACATGGCGCTTTAGGGCGGGGACTAATGTCACATGTTCAAATCAAATAATCAATGACAACGTTTTTATTGATTATGTAAAACATCTAGGCCTAAATGTTATACAACTGATTTCAGACAGCTGTAGGGGTGAATTTGAAAACATATTATTAGGCCATAGTCATGGTCATTAAATGGGAAAAATCAAAACCTTTACAGGAGTAATGCAAATTTCTATCAGACACCAAAACTAAACTGTACTTAACTTTTCAGTCAGTCAGTTTTATTTCCCAAAACCTGTCTTCAGTGCCAGGGAATTAATTAAATTCTGGTCTAGAATTTTTTTTATTCACTGTAGTCAAATTTAAATATATTGCATTTTAAAAAGGTGGACACAGTCTGTAAAATATCGCAGTCTGTAAAATATCTAAAATGTAAACTCCCCTCAGGTTGCTGAAAACAAAATAAAATGCTCAGAGTTCATACTGAAGACATGACCTCAGCATCCTCAATCATGGCTGTGAGGCTCTGGAGTCAGGGATAATTAATGGGGAAAAACTTAGATTAATTGATTAGGCCATTGACAGAAGTGTTGATAGTTGATTAATTGTTTAGGGATTGTGTAGGCAAACATGTTGGACTGTTGGTCACACTGTTGAAGACTTAGAGAACTTGTTTCAGGCACTTTCAGCTGTTTATCCACCAAACAGTTCATTAATACAACAAATAATGACAAATGATTAATTTTCCACCTCAGAGCTATTCTATTCTCTACAGTTTTCAGATGGGGACAGTTGGTAATAGCCCATAGGTCGTCTGTGCAGCAGCTTATTATGACCCATAGTTAAGTTTTGTTGCTAGTTGCTAGTAATTATAACAGGAGCAAAGGGTGAAGTGTGGTGATGTAGTATAAAGAGAGACAAAGTCCACAACAGGAGGAGGTTGTGGTGGATGGTTGGCTCATGAAACACAGGACTATGACACAGGAGAGTGGTGTTCGAGTCCCATGTAAAACTAGCTGTTTATGTTGTAACCATGACAACAAAGACCATGTAATGTTGAGTAAGTATTTATTTTAACACAAATCACAAACTTTTCCTAAATTTAACCAAGTAGCTTGAGTGACTAAACCTAACCAAGCCATGACTGTTATAGTAACCATGGTGACAAAGGTAGGTCCGCTGCTGTCAGTACAGTCTGTGTGTTTATTATTGTAACCATAATGATCGAGGTCTGGTACTCCGACATAGGGGTGCTACTTCAGAAGACACACCTATGGGTTGTATCAGAAAAAAACGATGTGTATGGTTGTTGAGTTTGGAGGACGTGTTAATAAAGAATGTTGCCTAAATAAAACACAGCCCAAGTTTAAATTGGGAATATCTGATCAAAAATGAGTAAACAAAAATCTGATCTGATCTGCTCAAAAGTGAGTAAACAACTGAGTAAACAAGCCTTAGAGTCTGAAAAAGCAACTTTTCAATATACATCCATACTCAAAAAGACTGTTTGTTATTGTGATTGTTAAGATAAACAGCATAAACGTCCGTGTGTATGAACGTCTTCTTGTTGATTTCATTGATCCACTGTGACAGCTGCACTGACTGTTTGAAGTCATCTGATCACTGAGTGTCACTTAGTTCAGGTCCTGAAATTGATCATGTGACTCAGTCAGTTGTGTGTGATGTCATTACAAAGACCACAATAGCATCAACAGGCCCGTCACAGCTCTCCTCATGCTCAGGTTATCCAGTCATCCTCAGAGGCTAAAGTTTGGCTGTGGAGAGAAGTGAAAGTTTTTTGAGAAGTTTTAAATGCAGAGATTTGATTGGCTGGTGGGTTGTTCTGTGTCTGATAGTTCCTTGTTAAACTGACTTAAATGGTGCAAAATGTTTGCTAGTGGACCAAAGACAAAAAGTCTCTAGATTCGTAGAACCATGAAGAAGAACAGAGGCTCCTGTCTTGCATGCAGAGCAGTCCGAAGAGATAAAAACTCCAGCAACACTTATAGAAAACAAAACTTTTTTAGACTGATGTGTTTCGGCTTGTGGCCTCCATCCGGGTCATCATCACAAAACACTGCACAAGTAAAATTGAAAAAAGATAGGTATGAGACAGAAAAAATACAAAACAGCAAGTCATATGTAAACATACATATCTGCCTTGGGGGCTTCTTCAAAGGTGGGTTGGGCCTTTGGTAGTTTTCGAGTATGTTAAGGCCCTCCAAAATCAATTATTCCAGCAGAACAATAATGATAATAATAATGATAATATAATAATAATATATAATCAAATTAAAGCCATTTCCTGTTTCAAAATTCAACACGCCACCAAAGCCACGATCTTAAATGAAAACTCACATTAGGTGGCTCTTTGACTATTACTAAATATAGGCATGTACGTTTGTTCAGGCTGGGATTCTTATCTAACATATAAAGTTTGAGGCAGTTTGGACAATGCATGCTGGAGTTATAGTGAGTTGAATTTTCATGGTGAAACATCAAAATTTGCCACACCGCCACTGGCAGGCCGTTCGACAAAAACTCACAGCTTTCACAATAAAGGACCAGCAAGGTCTTAAGCATTACCTGACCAAGTTTGAGGTGGGTGTGGTTAACCCTCTAGAAGGAGTAAATTAAAGTGTAAAACATGACATTCCTGTTGCCACAAGAGGGTGCCTGTGTCCCCACGCCTGCGATTCAGCCATAGGCGTGAATAGAGGCTTTTTGTGCACATAAAATTTTACACTCACCTGTCTTCACGTTGTATGCTAATTTGTAATTTCCCCCTAATCCAGTTGTCGGCAACTGGTGGCCCCCAGGACAATACTGGCCCGCCAGCAATAAAATCTGGCCCGCTACATTATTTTGATAATCAGATTTTTTTTTTATCTTACAATCTTGAACTGACAGTCTCACGTTCAGCTATAGCTCATGTCGAAAAAACAAATCTACCCCCACCTTAAGATGCTCATTATACTTTTATCCATGTTGAGAGTGAGTGACAGACACAGACAGTCACATCAGGCGTTAGGCCTGGTTCTACAATAGATTTCCATCATGGCCTCCACAGTTACCCACAGAATCACTTCCTCTTCAGCGATTTTGTCAACACAAGAAAGTTAGTTTTTTCCTGCGATTCTTTAGTTCAAACAGTTGGGAGCTTTTATTATGAAAAGTTCTGAGAGGAAGTTCCAAAGGTTCTGTCACCTGTTTAACAGACACACAGTATGATGTGTGATATGATATTCAAGGAATGCTCCAATCAACAGGATACTTGAAAGAGGCCCACTCTTGCAGCGCATTGTCCTCTTCTCCCACACCCTCCTTATTTATCGGCTCTACAATCTCATTTGCTATGATGCTGCTACGATCATCATGTGTGTGTAAACTTCATTCCAATTTTGTTTCCTTAGGTTCATCTTGAGGGCATCAATGGCTTCTGATGTTCTGTATTGACTCAATTTACAGACGTTATATCTTTTTTCGTTTTTTGTCTTAAAGAAATTTTGAAAAATTGTAAAAACTGGAAGGAACACTAATCATCTATATCATTTATAAGTAGTCCACCTGCTACTATTTTGCTTTCAATTTGATTTATCAATATGTTATATACCGTTATCTACCAATGTGGTAAACTGTGGTATCAGGTGTTATTCTACTTGGTTTAGTGATTACAGGGATTAGGCTGTTACTGCACATTGTATTTATAAAGTCTCTTGTCCTTTTGTGACCATTTGGGTTTAATAGATCGTTATTGAAACCACAACAAACTATTTCAAGCAATTTCACTTTTTCAAGCATACCAGCTCATTTTTCATTCAGTGTGTCAAGGCAGGTTCCTGGTGTTCTGTAAACACAGCAGATGATTATATTTTTTTGATCGATCAAGATCAATCCCTATAGTTAAACACAAGTTTTCTATCGTGTATGACATACTTTCAACTACACTACATCTTTAAATCTGTGCCTACATACAGGGCAAGTCCTCCCTCTTTTTTGTCAATCCTGTTCATTGCAAACAACTCATATCCTTCCAGTCCCATGTCATTAACTTTCTCATTATCAAGCCAAGTATCAGATACTGCATTTACATTGAACTTATTGCATTTACACAAGGATTCCTTAATTTCATAGAGGTTCCTGTGGAGACTTCTGTTATTGAAGTGTATTATTAATAAAGCACCTGTCATTTTCACATTACTGCTAAATTGAAAATCAGTGTAGTTCTTACAAATTGTATTAATATTGTAATAAAAGTTCTTCTCTGGATCGATATATCATTTTCAAACTCTTGCATTTTATAATCTGTGTGGTCACATATACTGAAATTCAAAGTCTCATAACTTCTACCTATTTTATACAAATGTTTTCCACACAGTGTTTGCCAGCGTTAAGATCCTCCTCATCAATGTCCCTGAATGGGAACAAATAGTCCTTGTCAAGATCTGTTATTCAGTTGTGAGGTGGCCATACAAATGCTCCTTCACACAGTTCAGACTCATGTCCATAAGTTCCGTAACCCTCATCGTCGCCATCGTCTCTCGAGATATTCCATAACAGCGTCGCTGAATTTTTATATTTCTTCCCCATGTTGGAAAAAGTTCACAGCCATAGACAACTCCCACAACAGCATTCCGTAGAGGTGCAAATAGGCTGAATATTTATAGTTCCTCATCTGCATTGATCTAAGTCTTTCAGTTCACTTATTGTAACAACTGTAGCTTCTTCAGGTGTTCCAATTATCATTACCTTACCATTTATTGTGCATTGTTGTGCACTGACAGGAGCAGGTTGGTTGTTAGGGATAATTTATAAATCTCAAAAGATTGTCATAAATTATTAGATTATGGTTATTAATAATAATTAATAAAGCGGTATCAGGGACCTACAGCCAACCTGTGAGGACCGAAAGTGACAGTCTGTGACACAAGAACTTCATTAGTCTGCTATTAAAATTAGTCACAGATTGCAAACAGTTTAAATTACAGATAAACTTGAGTTAAACTTGAGTAATTCTATTGACGTGTAACCTTACCTTGATGAACTTTACAAGATGGTCACTGGCTTGTGTGGCTGAGAGCTTTCCTGGTCTCTTGTGGCCACGAGGTCATAGTGGCAGAAGGTGGACCAGGATCAAAATGGATGACATGTCTCTGTCCCATCCTGAAAATACAAGTACAAATTTGTATACAATTTTTACTGAAAGCCAAGTCATTCCATTTTGCTTAATTATCCTTTCCATTAATATAATCCTCTATACCATTTTCCATTTCTTTTATGGATTCAGCATTTTGAATCAGGTCTTTAAGGTGGCCTACGGCTTTGTTCAAGGACATTCTGCTTGTAAACAGTCGGCCACTTCTCAAGGATTTTTTGCTCAGGGTGGCATCACCAAACATCAGACTAAAATCCTGCTCAACCTACAGACAAAGTGGAATAAGACAGTAAACATTAATGGTGTGGCAGTATCATCAGAGATATTACAGACCTAACCAGGCTATTGTAGAAATCAAGTTGTCTGATTCAAGGCACGGCAGCCAAAATCAACATACAATTCCTGGTATGTCTAGGAATTTTTGGAACGCTGTGAATATGTCAGAGGACTTCACTGGGTCATGAATCATTTATTGGCGAAATGCAAAAGTCTGCTTCATCTTGTCAACTGCTTCATCAGCTGAATGTTTCATCAGTGCAATGGCCATGCAACACAGGCTTTCTGTGGTTAGCCAGTTTTCCTCTCTGAAGGGGTCTCTGTCAGCTTTTAGACCACCTGTAACAGTGGTGGAACTTTTACAGATTACCAGATTTGTCTGCTCTAAACAAGTATATAACTTTGTGTCCTAAGATGTAAGAAACAAAGCATAAAATCTCTCAAGAATGGCCGTTATGGCTGTCAAGCTTCCTATATAATCTTATTCTAATTTCATTGCTTGTATTTTTTTAATATTCAGATTCATTTTTGCTGTACTGTACTCCACATGGTTCACTGAAAATGATTTTTTTTCATGAGTCTATAGAAGGCTAAACTCCAGCCCTCAGTGAAACAGTTGTTTCAGTGAGGACAAGGCTGAGCTCTCCGCTGTGTGCCACATGAGTGAGGGAAAGACAGTGAAGCAGGTACAAGATGACAACAACTTTGCTCCTTTAGTGTAAATTAAATAAAAACTTTACAAGTTAAATTCAATATAATGAAAGCATGAATACACATTAGAAGAGGATTTTCAGCATTCAAATTCTTTTTTTTTTCTTTTTTTTTTTTACTATTGGAATTATATCAACCATACATGCCGTTATATCACCAGCTGAAAAGTAAGGTTCATTTCATTCATAAATGGAATACTAAAAGCTGCTAAAACAGGAAAACACCAAAAGAATATTTGCTTATACAAGAGTTTACATATAATTATTCTCCCATTATGTCATTAATTAGTTAGACGGGTGTTCTCAGCTCTCTTTCTTGTTGCAGGACTATGCTGCAAAGCGATGGTGTCATCGGAGTCCCCCTCATTGTCTCCACTGGAGCTTGCAAAGTAGCTGTTTGTAGAGAAGCTCCATGAATCTAGAAATCATGTTGACATTAAACTGGTGTGATTAACACCAACAATAACACAATTCAAACGGAAACTTTTACGTGAACTTTTTTATTAATCATAAGTGGAGTGCAAAAATCAATTGTTCCACTGTTCCAGAAGGGGTGGGAGAGGTGAGCACAGAAACAAAGATCATTTCAAAAAGTCAAAATGAGAAACAACAACTCAGCAGATACATCTACATACTCAGAACATGTTAGGCTAGCCAGGACTGCATGGATGAATATTAGGTGCTGAAAGAAGCTGAAAAGCAACTTACTACTGGGATCTGGGCCTTGAGGTAAATAAATCTCCAGCACACCAACATCTTGTTTCTTTCAGAGAAACTCAAACACCTCTTCATCAACTTCAGTCTTTGATTCATCATAGACTTTTAAGTCCAAGATTGAAATGTCAAATTTCTTGGCAACTGTGAAAACAAAGCACATTGTCATCAATGAATCTGTTGTGGATTTGTAGAAAAAAACCCAGAACAAGACAGAAACCAACAGGCCATCTTTACTTGATCATCAAACCCCATTACCATGGTTGACTATAACCATCCTAAAGACAATAAGCACAGAGAACAGCTAATGTTTATACAGATGAGCATAATTATATAGCTGCCAAAACATGAACCAATCTTTGATCTGTTTTTCATTTTTCACTCACCACAATCCAAAACGCATTTGAAGGTCAGTTGCCCCTCACAACAAATGTCACTCTGATCTCTGCACTTCAACAGTACGGACTGCATTCTAGATTACAAGACAAGAAAAGTTCATTTGAATTGCATCATCATAAATATACAGTTTTAACAGTTACAAGATGTGCATTAATATTTTACCTAGTAAGTAAATGATGTATGGAGTAATGTTATGCCTCCACTGTGGTACATGTTTTCATTATAAAAATAAGGAATGATTCAAACACTTCTGCAATACACTGTATGAACCCTGGACAAACACTCCCAAAAAAGGGAACAGGTCACAAACCTGTGCTCAAACACGTGTATCACCGACCAAACTGCAGCTAACACTGTCCACCTCCTTACAGCTCTAAATTTTAATATTGTCAGTTAAGTGCTTTGAGATAACTTCTGTTGTAATATGTATAAGTCAGAAAAAAAAGAAAATGAACATCCATAGTTTAGAGTTTGTGTTTCTATTTACACACTGTCCTCTTATACATAATTCTCTCTCCGTTGCTGTGTTGCATTTGGCGGGTGAACTTGTGCTAATGTTAAGCCCAGCTTTACTGTCAGTAAAGTCCGCCAACTACCGACAACAGCTAATACAGCTCTGTAGCAAATGTAATACACCCAGTCCATCTAGCTTTAATACCGTCCATAAACCAATAAAAGTGGTGTAACGTTAATTAGCTAGAAGCTAACATAACATCTCACTATACAAACAGTGCAGTAAGCCTGCACTATAATGCTAGCTGGTTGTAAGTTTGTTCAACAGTTTAACCTCACAAAATTAAACAATTATGATAAACTTACTTTGCATTTTCCACCAAATGAAGAAAATCTTCTCTGAATCACGTCGGTTGTTTCTCCTCTGCTCTTCACAGTAACAAAGAGACTAGTAATGGCGGCGAAATCTAAACGTAAACCGGGTATTAGTGTGTGTGGTAATGCTTTTTACTCCAGTAGAATTTAATCTGTGTCTTTGCATCCTCTCTGGTGGCAACAGGTAATGATTACACGTTGACTACTTGAGAGGAAAATAAAACTTACTCCCTAAAAAACACTCTCCCGTTTTTACTGTGTACATGTAATAAATATAGTTTTCTTGCTGTGACAGAGGCGAGGCTCAGTGAATTGGACGTGCAGCTACACACCATAGAAAAACAATCGTTATCTGCTGTAGTTAGCTAGGCCCCAGTAGCCAGCTCAAAAAGTGCCCTGAGATAACTTCTATTATGATTTGACACTATGTAAATAGACGTGACATGACTTAACTTCATATATCCATTGATAAGTATTTTTTTTCATATGAAAACAAATTTTGTCACAACAGATGTCAGATGTGGATTGTTTAAGTTGATTGGCATAAAATAGCTTGAAGTTGGCTTTCTAGCTAACGTTTGAACAGCCACTCAGTTAGCTAGACAGACACATTCATGTGCCGTTCTTTGTGGGCTTTGTAATGACAGATGAAGTCGGATGTTGTGGTGTCTGCGTCAATGATTTTTGAACTGCAGTCCTTGCATACGACTGTTCTCTTCTTACCACCACCATTGACAACGTAATCATTGATTTCAAATTTTATTACTGGCCCTCTCCATGCTAGCTGTCTTGTTGGCCTCTGCTGCATCCTATTAGGTTGCCAGGTTTGTGTGCAATTTTCAACTCCAAAAACCAGTTAACAAGCAGTGAATCAGAGGCTTTGGGGGCCCTTGGGGTTCTGAGGCACTTTACCTGTTTGGTGTTCCAGCCATAAATCCACAAAGCAGGTTTGCAAAATCATCTTTAACTGCTGAGTAACTGTTACAAGACCTTTGTTCAACCTGTTTATTTTTGTGACAGTTCAAAATAAAACATTTCCAACTGCATGTGCATGGTTGAACTAAAATTTCAACATTTTCTGCACTTCAGGGATTTCTTAAAATGAAATGCCTTATCCAAAAAAACTTAAGTCAGCAGTCTGACATATTTGACATATGTAAATATTGTGTTCAAACAAAATAATGAAACAATGGTACATTTGCACTTATTTTTCTTCCATTGAAAATTCGAAATGTGACTGTCGTTTGAAATTCTGAACTTGGTGTCTTTAGCTTTTGTAGTTTGAAGCAAGCATTTTGAACTGGACATGAGCTTTAATGGCATTCTTTTTTAATTCAGTGTTTAACCTGTAGCAGAATTCATAGTGACATAATTATAGGGGAGACCAGGGATGGTTGTAAAACTTTTTCCTTCACCACCTGTAACTCACTGAATTTTGGAGCTAGAGATCCCCAACTTTGATACAAAGCATCCACATTTGTTTACTACACATGGCACCAATTTAAACTTTTGCAAGAATATCACATACCTTGTGAGTTGATGTCAAATAGATGGTCTTATGGCTTGGGTAAATTGTAACAATTAGATAAAAAGAAGCAAAAGCACACCAGGTGAAATGCTTTAAAAAGAGCTTTATTGGAAATAAAGAATTCAGAACAAAACCTCTGTGAACCAGTCATACCCTGCCATCTGCTTCTTGTACCATATCAAGTTGAGTTCCCCTGTTATATTGTGACTTGGTAAACTGTGTCAGTAGTAGCGATACTAATAATCTTGCTGTTGTGAAGATTTTGCTCCATATGAACATTTATTTATGATTGAAAATCTTTTTCAAAGGAGCAGTGCAGTCATAGTTTCTGCTGTTTATGGGCAGATGGGATCAACGTTTAAAGGGAAAATCTGCACTAAAGTTTAATTCATATACAGTATGACACCTCTATGATATTGTACAGCTAAGTTGTAATTTATGACCTCATAAACTGTAATAGCGTCATCTGGAGACAAACCCTGGAGCTGCTCCACAGACAGTGAGCAGTGAAGTAACTCACTGACATCACTGTGACCTTTAACTGTCATACGGGAACATTTTCTGATTCACAGCTAGAAGCCCTTAAACACATCTGAATGAAGTGTTTCCACTAGTTCAAGCAGTGTCAACTGATGACATTGCCTGTTCAAGTGTTGATGGTTGGATTCTAATCTCATGGTGACAGACATGTGCAGACATTAAGTTGGCCTGGTGGTGGGTGATTTAATTTGTTCGTGTTATATAAGTTATTTGTACGTATGCTGCAGGTAAATTGAAGTCAGAGCCATTTAGTGAAAGTTTTCGGGATGAATTTAGGTCAAACCACTGGTTAGGACTTCTCTTATTTTAAAGATGCAGTAAGCGATTGTTGTTACAGGCTCCAAAATGACCCTAAAGCCTCAATATTCCTAAAGATTTACTTTATTTAAACAGTCAGAGGAAATTTAAGATTTTAACATGAACTAAAAAGAATCCCATTACTTACATACATGAATTATTTCAGCATTCTGCAAAATATAGGAATTTAATATGTGTAGTAAGTTAGTATATTTGTAAGGGTGAAGTTCAACCTTGTTAACATTTATGTAACATGCTTACCTAGCTTTTGAAAACTAGGTAGCTAGCTAGTCTTACAATTCATCATCAACCATATATAATAAAACTAACTTAGTCAAACTTTTGCTGTTTCTGTACTGCCAAACCTACTAATTAAACTAAAAGGTTGATGTATGAGACAAAAACTTTGTGTCATTATTTCTGTTCACTTATGTGAAATGTGAACGTGAAAATGAATCATGGCAGGTTTGGCCATCACAAGACGTTTGGGCTTTACAACAATCAGAGGTGTCCAAAGTAGTGGTGGCGGGTGATCTTATATCGTGGACAATTTTACTTTGGCACATGATCCACTTACAGATCACGTAATTGAAAGTTTCTATATTTATATATATTTCATTTTAAAAGGTAAGTCGACTGCAGTCCTTGTTCTGCTCCACGGCCTCGGTGAGTTTGGTGTTGCAGCACATGAATCAGTTCTCCACCTGAACAGAAAAAGAACCACCGTCACTAGCAGCTAGGGCTGCTCAATTATGGCAAAAATCATAATTGCGATTATTTTGATCAATATTGAGATCATGATTATTCAGCACGAGTTCTCATTGACTTTGAAAAAAAAACCAGAAAAAAAATTATTTCAAAACAAAAAGCGCCGTGTCTATGTAGTTATTCCCATTATACACATTCATTCATTCATTCATTGTCTACCGCTTATCCTCTAGTAGGCCAATTCATAATCATTTCATTTCATTGTTCTCCGCTTTCCTCTTATGTGTAAGGGTCAGTGGGGGGGCTTGGAGCAGCTATCCCATCCTGATCCTTTATTCCGTAGCATTATTCGTCCCTGGACAGGGTACCTTGTTTCAGTGCATCGCAGGTCAACAGAGACAAAACAACCCTTCAGCACTTAATGGAAGCTGTAATATTTGGTTTGCATTGCAGACTCACCTGAGTTTCATAAATATAAAGTCTGCCGTATAAAAAAAAAAATAGTTACGAGTCTGTCCCTGTAATAAAAAATATGAGCCTATGGTGTGTGCCACAGCTCGCCACAACCGATAGTTAGTTTTATTTATGGCACTATAGGCCCTTCTTTAGGGTAACAATTTTATTTTGGAGTAAACCGAAAAGCTCAGACCTAGTACCGCGAGGCAAGTTTCTTAGGGGTCAGAACTGTCTGTTGGAAATGGTGGGAAGCGGCAGCAAGACGCAAGAGTAAGACTTTACGGACGATGTAAACCAACAGGAAGAAAAGCATGGCACGGGGACTGGCAACATTGGGTGGTTGTTTGACTATCAATAACATACCAACAACAGAATTAGACCCCCACAATTATTGTAAACAATCACGACGAAGGTCTGGTCGTTGCCCGAGCCCGGTACCTCAACCGTAACCGTTATTCAGGGAGGGCCTGGGGAATATCTATACAATAGTGACTGTTTGAGCGCAGTACTCCAGACAGTCAGAATACGCAGGACTTGTTGCACACTTGCTGTTTACACAGTTATCATTTTAAGGCATTCTTGGAATTATTAAGCCTGCGTTTTTCATCTAATTAACAATGAAATGCACCAAAATATTCAGTTAAGCGATATCCTTGAGCGATAATAATGTTGATTTCGAGATACTTATTTCGATATTCTGCGATGTTCAAACTGCCCAATTTAAAAGTGTTTCTACACCTAAAAAAAAAGATTGTCCATATGATTTTAATTTTGGTGAGCCAGATCGTCCTCACGACTCCCATCTAATTCACAATAGATTCTGCCACCTATTGAGATTAAGGAATTAACAGAATGTTACATCATTTTCACATATTTTTAAGTTCGCATCATAATATGTATTGAGGAAACTTGTGGACGACTACAAGAATTATATCTAGCTTTGTGTAGGTCAGCTTTAGATACAGTTATATTAGTAATATTCATCATTGCGATGACTTTATCATTGCGACTCGACTCTCCAAACTGAATGTGGCTGTATGTATAGGATCTAAAGTACACGTAGTTGAATAAGCGATTATCACGTATGATGTCAGATCATTTTAGTGTGTACGTAATTAGGTATGGTCAATTGATTGGATGGTAAAAGTGAGCAGCGCGCTCAGTTCCGTCTGGCTGAGATTATTCAAAAGGAGTCATGGCTGATGGTTCGGCGGCGCCGTCGCATACGAGCAAAGAGAATGGATTTCCTGGCTCGTCTGTTTTCTGCAGAGGAAATACATGTGGCCAAGACACTGGGACGGACTGGCCAAACGAGGCTTTACTGAGGAGACAGAGCTCTGTCGAGACAGGTGTTTACTGTTGCGAGGGGGCCATGTCATTATTCATCCCCGACAAGGACGCACACGCTCATGTCATGGTGCTGCCACCCGCTCGACTCGCTCTACTGAGTACATATACAGTGGTTTCTTACTGGCAGAAAATCTGCTCCGATGATCTGTGCGTAGGAACGTGGAGGAGGAATCGATACAAAAACTCAATGGCCACCCGGAGGCAAGGTATTGCTATGGATCGCGGGAGTCGTTTCTCCTGGCTAAGGTTGGTGCCAAGGGTTTAGACCGTTTGAAAATTCTAGCAGTCTGCGTACCCGCAGAGTGGCTACCTAACTGGTTTTTTGCCTAACTCTGGCATGGCGAGTCCTTTCATTTGGAATACTGCAGCAGATGGTGTGGCTGGGCTGGGTTCCACACTGCCTATGGATTAGTAGCTGCTAATCACGAGCGGTTGTGGGAAGACGAGTGAGTATCTCGCCAGCGAATGATGAGATTGCTTTTGTTAATATCTCATTGGTCTTGGAGTGATCATTTCGCTTCGGTGTGCTGCCGTGACAACTATGTCTGGAGCCGGCTTCTGATTGTAAGACGCGAAAGTGCACTCACCTACGGAATCAGCCGCATACTTCCCATACAACCACACTGGCCAGTCATTGAGGTCTGGCAAAATATGACTCAAAACAATCAGGAGGTGACGTGGGGATTTGCATCATTGTTTCCAAAAGTCTCTGTTCCTGCCTCGGTCCAGAGACTACAGTGCAGCCAGAAGGTATTTTGCAAGAAGACAAGAGTGCAAATTAGTTTCCAGAAAGTCTCAGGTTTTAATGTGGCTGGAAAACTGCAGTCATGTGGGACGGCAGAAGTAAACTGAGGCAAAAGAGATGCCTATTTTTACAAAACTAATAAGATGCAAGTTGTTGTGGCGTATGGAACCGTAAGCATGAGGCTTGCTGTGTTTGCCCGCTGTACTCCGGCGCTGAGTAGATTCATGCATCGCACCTCTGGAAAATGAGGTTGTGATTTATTTCATATGGGAGACAGGCCAAATGAAGAGGCCCATTGGAAGAAAGTATTTAAATAAATGAATGACATGATGAAGATTGAAGTTTTGTGAGGTTTTAATGTCTAGGTGTTGATAACTTTTTCGGCTTTAATGCCAGCCCTAAATATGTTTGGCTTGACTGCCTAACTTCCTGATCTTGAAAGCGCTTACAATTATTGTCCATCCGGCAGTGTCGAGCACCATCGTTTAGACTAGGGCTTTTACCGTTAATCAAATATAATCGAAATGGCAGTATGGCATGCAATACTCCAAATCACCAGGAGCTGGCAATTTTTTTTTGATCAGGTAACATGTGTCACAGCATTGTTCGTGCATTGTTGTGTTAGGTCATCAAAACGAGCATGGATGCCTCACGTTTAGCTCTGCAGCTTCCTCTTCGCCTTTCGGCCAGTGCCATTCATTCTCAATGAAAGCTCGGCTTCAACTGTACTTCTGCCTGCCACCAATCCTATTGAAACAAATAGATTTTGCCCTGAAGTTTTCCTGTTTCAGTAATAATAGTAGTAACTGTATATGTGACCCAACACTCCTAATTACTTAACTATTCAACCTTTAACATACTGCAGGACAGGCACTGGCGGCTGACATGACAGTGCCAGCTCTCTTCGTTTCATCGAAAAGAAGCCGTGACTTTCTCCGGATTTAATGGATTCCAGTCTCTACTTTCAAAGAACACAACTGTGTTGTAGATAAGAAATTTACTAACTAGACTTACGCTATCTACTCGAGTAACATGCAAAGGTGTAACAATCAGTCAAGAATACCTTCTGATCGGATGGTTAATTGGCAGAGGGGTCCAGGGCATCCACCGGTCATCGGTGGTGAACGCGCGGCGGTAGGTGGGCACCAAAGTCAAGTGCTGAAATGACACAGCTGAATGCACAGCAGAGGGAGGAGCACACTTTTTAAGTTTGACACTTACAAGTGATTGGCTAAAGGCCAGCATTCAGTTTGTGCTTGGCACGAAGACGAGAATCTGAGCTGGTGGAGCTTATACGATCGCGCGGAAACGGTTGCTTGTGACTTAGAAAGGTGTGCACAAAGACTAGCGCTTCCTGACTTAACTTTTCGTAAGCCTTCATATTAAACAACATTCGTCAACATTTGTCCATGTCCCTGATGTTCTGGTAATTGCTTCGTGGAGCTGTTTTTTTACACATCTGCGTAGATGTGGCTAGAAAGCATGTTGCAATGGTTTATCTGGCACGAGTGCTAAAGCCTGTTGCTAGTTTGTCAGGATCAACTCCAACAATAAAATTGGAAAAGGATACAATTACAGATCCACGCGGAGATAACCGAAACGAGCGCTACAACGCAAGGCGCACGCACGAATCACAGAGAGGAGCCCAGGACTAAAAGTGGCTGTATCATATACCGTTCATTGGATATGACATAATTTCAATAGAAGGAACACGCTTGACTCGTTGTATACTAATTTAGCCTATTAACCCAAAACCATGAACTTTTAAGAAGAGGTGTAGTTCTATGGCTACCTATATTTAGAGCAGTCGGTATGGGCGGCCGGACTCCAAACATGGAGTTTTGGATAACAAACAGCCATACCTAAAGCCACGGCTAGCCTAGGGTCTGGAAACATGGAAATTGAGCTACGTAAGGGGGCCGCAATGACAGTGGCGGAATGCTCGCAAGGTACTGGACTGAAATCGCCAACGACATGCGCCGCTTAATGTGTAGCTTCTTGCTCATAAGTTGTGACTTCACAGCGTGGCTTTTTATGATGTGTTGCACATCATTCCAGGGGGCGGCTGGGGATGTGTGGGAAGCTATGCAGAGCTCGGCACACACACACGGGAGGAGGTGAGGACCACGTATCGAGGTGCAGGGGGGAAGATGACCGATCCCTTGTCCAGCCTTTCATTCCAGCGGTGCCGCGGTCCAAGGCTTAAGCTGGCTTCAAGTACAGAGGCTGGGAATCTCCCCCTGCTAAAAGCCACTACGGCGCTCAGACTTCAACATAGCCGGACGCTACTTAAACAGATCTGAATTAACTAGCACGAAAGATATGGTCCGCCGCATTAAAACTCGTGGTATCGATGACATCTTTTGTAGAAGCGCTCCAACACACAACGTTCGCAAAGGTACGTTAATTTTGTTTGGTTCACATAGCGATCGGTCATAACATGCTGGGTGCTCCACAACATTAGCAGGCCTACAGTCAGAACATTAAGACCGACCTCTTCAAAATGATGTTTCCACACCAACAGTGTCCTGCCACCAAATGTTGGTCAAAGACTCTGTGTGTCCTGTATGCGTGCACAGCTCAGTTTGCTAATGGAATGTTGTATTGAACTTGTGGAGTTTTCCATTGGTGTTGGTACCTAGTAACCAAATTTTCTTGGTATGGCTGACATCCCTAGTAGAAGTACCAGTGCATGCTTGACAACGCAGAAATAATTAGTTTTGGTTGGCGTAAAAGTGAAGCCACAAAAAATTGCGTGCTGAATTGAGTGTTTTATTATATCTCTTAAACCACAGTACTTTTTTCACCCGGGGCAACAGAACAAGCTGTGCCATCTTCACATACGTGGGGCCAGGGTGCAATCGTGGCCGCACACTCTCAAAAGCGGCTCCAGTTTCATATTTACGGCAGTTACCTCGGTACTGGCGCTGCGCCCATACACTATCCTTGGTAGATGTCTGGATGCGTAATCAAGCCAGAAGACCGCCACTCCTCGCACGCACACCCACATTTCCGGATCGCTTTACTGAACGCGCAAATGTGGGAAGTGAAAACAGTGGAAATCCCTCATGAAGCCCATATATTTTTGAAATCTTTCACATGTACGTTCGCTCTGATGTAATAAGTTCTTTAATATGTGGGCAAGTGAAACTAAACGTCCCTGGGTCACGCACGGTGGGGATAGTCGTTACCAGTAGTTGTTTTCTGTGAATGTACACAGAGTCTGGAGCTACGCCAATTTCTTGAGCACTTTTAACCACACGGAGCGAGCTTATCTCACCTTTGTTCAGTGTACACGTTAGTATCCCCTGAGTCCGCCAGAGGACGACACCCTGACGAGCGTTCATTAATGGTTTGGTGTTACCATATTTATAGTGGTTCTTTTACAAGTAAACACCTAAATAAAACTATAATATGTGCAGGTCCTCTTTTTGCTGAATTTGATTTTTGCAGCCATGTTGTCTGAGCTTATAGCTAGAAGCTGATGTGAGTGGGTTTTACCACTTTGCTGCTCGTAATTAGCCATCCTGAACTATTGGGACCGTATATTAAGTGCCTTGGGTACAGGAATCAACTAATCTTTTCTTCTTAGCTTTAGGTGCACGACATGTACAGTTTATGTTGATTTCAAATGTAATTGTCCTGGGGTCTCATGTACAAGCCTTGCAATGAATTCCATACTGGAGACGACATGTTTAACCGGAAAGAGGCGTATCTGCACAAAATTCAGATGCATGAACCCACCTGCAACGATTCAACGCACATCTTCTTCTGTAAACAT
>NW_019174271.1:734432-777761 GCF_002260705.1 Seriola dumerili | reverse complement strand
AGAGGTGTCCAAAGTAGTGGTGGCGGGGGATCTTATATCGTGGACAATTTTACTTTGGCACATGATCCACTTACAGATCACGTAATTGAAAGTTTCTATATTTATATATATTTGATTTTAAAAGGTAAGTCGACTGAGCTATCTGAACTATCTGAGCATGATGTTTCAGATCATGATTGCGATATTACCAAAAAAGATTGTCATATGATCTTTTGGCCAGATCGCCCACCCCTAATCCAAAGATCCCCTGGTGGAAGTTACACATTTCACATTGTCACATATAAACTGACATAAAGATTACTTTCCTTTTTATNGTTCTCATTGACTTTGAAAAAAAAACCAGAAAAAAAATTATTTCAAAACAAAAAGCGCCGTGTCTATGTAGTTATTCCCATTATACACATTCATTCATTCATTCATTGTCTACCGCTTATCCTCTAGTAGGGTCGTGGGGGGGCTGGAGCCTATCCCAGCATCCTTTCGGTACACCCTGGACAGGTCACCAGTCCATCGCAGGTCACACAGAGACAAACAACCATTCACACTCACAGTCACACCTATGGTCAATTTGGAGTAACCAATCAGCCTAGTCCCCATTTGCATGTCTTTGGAATGTGGGAGGAAGCCGGAGTACCCGGAGAGAACCCACACAGGCACGGGGACAACATGCAAATTCCACACAGAAAGACCCCGCGTCCGAGCCGGGACTCGAACCTGGAACCTTCTTGCTGTGAGGCAACAGCGCAAACCACTGCTCCACCGTGCCGCCTCCCATTATACACAATATCAGTTAAAGATATCTGAGCATGATGTTTCAGATCATGATTGCGATATTACCAAAAAAGATTGTCATATGATCTTTTGGCCAGATCGCCCACCCCTAATCCAAAGATCCCCTGGTGGAAGTTACACATTTCACATTGTCACATATAAACTGACATAAAGATTACTTTCCTTTTTATGTACATAAGTTTAAATTTCTCATCAGCTTATCCCATGACTCACGAAGGGTGTTGTAGACAGAACATTTGATAATTTCGTCTTTGTGTATCTTTGTGTGTTATTTCATTTTGATGAAAATGAGCAGGAGACGCTCTTTCTCTGAGATTATTCAAAGGAGCTGGCTGATGTCGCCTGTCTGCAGAATGAGGATGGATTTTCTGCTCGTCTGTTTTCTGCAGAGAACTATTGCCAGACTGGAGCTGGCCAAGAGGCTTCTGAGGAGACAGAGCTCTGTCTGACAGTTTTTACTGTTGCATCATTATTCATGAACAAGGACGCAGTGATCTGTAGCCTGCACACGCTCTCCTACTGAGAACTACAATAGTGTGTCTTACTGCAGAAATGTCTACAGGTCTGTGCGTAGGAGATCATGCACCGCAGAGCTGAGTCGGTTTGGTCCTGGCTAAGTTGGTCCAGGTTAGCTGAAATCTACGTTGATGAGACCAGTGGCTACCTAACCTGGTTTGCTAATCTCTGCTGCTGAGTCCCTTCATTTGAATACTGCAGCAGATGTGTGCTGCTGTCTCACTGCATTGATGTAGTAGCTGTGAAATCACAGGTTTCTGAAGAGATGTTTTGAGGATTGGCTTTGAGTTTCATGCTTTTCTTTCCTCCTTTGTAAGGTACTAGCGCATACTCCCATACAACCACCTGGCCAGTCATTGTAGGGCTGGGCAATATGACTCAAAATCAATCAGGAGGTGACGTGGGTATTTGCATCATTGTTTCCAAAAGTCTCTGTTCCTGCCGGTCCAGACTACAGTGCAGCCCCAGAGTTTTCAAACAGAGACAGGTCCAACAATGTTTCCAAAAGTCTCAGTTTTAGTGGCTGGAAAACTGCAGTCATGTGGACGCCAGAAGTAAACTGAGCAAAAGAGATGCATTTTAAAACTAAAATGCAGTGTTGTGGACGTGTGGACGTAGCCTGAGGCTTAGTGTTTGCGCTTGTGTCGTCATATCGCCTCTGAAAATGAGGTTGTGATTTTATATGGGGACAGGCCATGAACGCAGCATTGGAGAAAGTATTAAATAAATGAACTGACATGATGAAGATTAAGTTTGTGAGAGGTTTTAATGTCGGTGTTGATACTTTTTCGGTTTAATGCCCAGCCCTAAATATGTTGGCTTGACTGCCTAACTGTCTGATTTGAAAGGTTACAATTATTGTCATTGGGAAGGTGAGGCCCAACATTGCTTTAGACTAGGGCTAATTAGCTAGTTAATCAAAATATAATCGAAATGGCAGTATGGCCAAGTGCAATATCCAAATCACAGGAGCTGCAATTTTTTTGATAAAGGTAAAATGTGTCACAGCATTGTTGTGCATTGTTAGTGTTAGGTCCATAAAACGAGCACTGATGCCTCACGATTTAGCATCTGCAGCTTCCTCTTGGCTTTGGCCCAGTGAAATTCATTCTCATGAAAGCTCGGTTCAACTGTACTTTGCCTCCAACAATCCTATTGAAACAAATAGATTTTGGCCCTGAAGTTTCACTGTTAGTATATAGTAGTATATGTATATGTGACCAAACTCTTAATTACTAATATTCAACTTTAAATACTGCAGGAAGGAACTGCGGTGACATGACATGAGCTTTCTGTCGTTTTCATGAAAAGAAGCCGTGACTTCTCGATTTAATGGATCTCCAGTCTCTACTTCAAAAGAACACAACTGTGTGTAGAAAAAGAAATTTACTAACTAGACTACTATCTACAGAGTAAATGCAAGGTGTAACAATCGTCAAGAAACTTCTGATCGGATGGTTAATTGGAGAGGGTCAGGCATCCACGGTCATGGTGGTGAAGGGGCGGAGGTGGGTCACAAAATGTTCACAGTGCTGAAATGACAGCTGAATGACAGCAGAGGGAGAGACACTTTTAAAGTTTGACAGCTTACAAGTGATTGGCTAAAGGCCAGCATGTCAAGTTGTGATTGGACGAAGACGAGAATGAGCTGGTGGAGCTTATAGATAGCGGGAAACGGTGCTTGTGACTTAGAAGGTGTGCACAAAGACATAGGCTTCCTGACTTAACTTTCGCTAAGCTTCATATTAACAACATGTCGTCAACATGTCCATGTCCTGAAATGTTACTGTAATTGTTCGTGAGCTGTTTTTACAACCTGCAGATGTCTAAAGAAGCAACGTAAACCAATGGTTCTGGCAAGCAAAGCCTTTTATTGCTCAGATAATCAACAATAAAATGGAAGGATAACAAATACAAACTCTCAGGCCAATAACCAAACAACACAGAGAGAGAACACAGAGAGGAAGCCAGGACAAAGTGGCTTATCTAAGACATTTAGGATAAAATATTTCAATAAAGAACACCTTGCCCGTCTATACTAATCTTACCTATTACCCAAAACCATAACCTTGTGTATTCTAACAATTTAAAGTGAGTATGGCGCACAACAAATGGAGTTTGGAAATAACAAAACAACTAAACCCATCAACATAGAAATGAGGGGCACAGAGGCGGACTGCTCGCACGAATCCAACGCTGCCTCTGGTGACTTCACAGCGTGGCTTTTATGATGTGTTGCAATCATTCAGGGGGCTGGGGATTGGCAGCTAGGGCGCAAAAAACAGAGGAGGAGGGACCAGCCGAAAGCAGGGGAAGACTCCTTGGCTCCAGCCTCCAGTGGGCGGTCCAAGGCTGCGCAGAGTAGGCCGAGGCGGGATCCCCCCCTGATGAGCGGGTGATGTCAAACAGACCTACTAAACAGAATTAACAGCACCAAAGACTGTCGCCCATAACAACTGTGGTATCTGACATCTTTTGTAGAAGCGCTCCACACACAACGTTCACAAAGGCTAACGTTAACTTGTTTGTTCACATAGCGACGGCTCATAACATGAGCTGGGTGCTCACAACATTAGCAGGCTACAGTCAGAACATAAGACCGACCTTTCAAATGAATGTTTTCACACCACGTGTCTGCCACCATGTTGGTCAATTTAGACTTGTGTGTGCATGTATGCGTGCACAGGCTCAGTTGTCTATGGAATGTTGTATTGAACCTTGTGGAGTTTCATTGGTGTTGGTACCAGCTACCAAATTTCTGGTATGGTGACATCCCTAGTAGAGTACAGTGCATCTCTGACAAACCAGAATAATTAGTTTTGTTGCGTAAAAATGAAGCCACAAAAAAATTGCATGCATAATGAGTGTTTATTATATCTCTTAACAGTACTTTTTTCACCCGGGGCAACAGAACAAGCTGTGAACACAAAGTCACCCACTCACCCCACCCCCATGCTGTTCCTCTGAAGTCTTGCCCATCTGCTGAGTGTCTGATGGCAGATGATTAACAGAACAAACCACCTGGAGGAACCTTTACTGTCACTGTTACTAACCGCAAATGTGGAAGTGAAAACAGTGGAAATCCCCATGAAGCCCATACATTTTTGAAATCTTTCACATCACTCTGATGTAATACGTCTTAATGTGCAGGAAAACTAAAACAGTCCTGGGTCACACTGATGTCGTCCATGTGTTTCTTTCAGTACAAGAGGGGGCGCCAATTTTTGAGCACTTCTAACCCCCCCCCCCACTTCTAACCTTGTCGTCACATTAGATCCCCTGAGCCCCAGGACCCTGAGCTTCTTTTGCTGTGTTACATATTTATAGTGGTTCTTTAACAAGTAACACCAAATACAAACTATAATAATGTGCAGCTCTTTGCTGAATTGATTCTTTGCAGCCATGTTGTCTGAGCTATAGCTAGAAGCTGATGTGAGTGGGTTTTCCCACTTTGCTGCTCGTAATTACCATCTGAACTATTGGGGTATAATTACAGTGCCGGGTACAGGAATCAACTAATCTTTTCTTCTTAGCTTAGTGCAGATATGTAAGTTTTGTTGATTTCAAATTAATTGTCCTGGGGTCTCATGTACAAAGCCTTGCATAGAATTCATACTGAGACGCATGTAACCGGAAAGAGGCGTATGCACCAAAAAATTCAGATGCATGAAAAACACTGCACGATTCCACGCACATCTTCTCTGTACATCCGAATTAACATGAATTGAGCGCACATGCACGAATAGCACACTCTACCCTCTCTCCACCACAAATTTAATATACTAATGAGTATAAATGTTGGACTGCCCCTCTCTTCGGAATCAGGAAAAATGACAAAACCAAGCGGTAAGTCGCCAAAAAGAGACACTTCAGTGAGTACGAGGAGGAGGAGATGTTTTGCTTTTAGAGGTAGAGTCCGGAAAAAAAGGATTTATTTTGCACTTTATCCTCTGGGTGAAAACAAACAGATTAGGAGAGTGAGTGTGGGGTCATGACATGTCCCACACCAGAATTATTTTTCTTGAACTTTATTCATGTTCTCTTGATTGAAATGAGTAAAAATGTCTATAGTAGTGTTGTGTTAATTTCACACACTATTTATGTCCACCATGCATTGTTTTAAATAGACACTCAGATGAATGAAGTAATGCGAGAGTAATGTGACACTATCCAAATCTTTTCCAATATTACGCATTAGTTTAGTTCAAGGACGACTGGCACAGTCCTCGCTGCTCTGCCTGTTCTCTCTGAAATGCCCCTTTGGCCGCAGTGTGGTCAGCACTGGTAAGGGAACAGGCAATGCCTAACTCCTCACCGTGTCCCTCTCCAAAGCCGGACCCAACTCAGCACGGTTCCCAGAGGACTGATCAAGGAAATCTTAAACGGTTGATAAGTCAGTCATCATCACGGGCCCAAAAAATCTGCGTGGTCTCTAAATATCATATACTATATTTTGCCATTCGGTATTTCTTCTAAGTACAAAGCTGCCATTGTTATTAGGGCACATATTGCAGCCTTTTGTTCATGCTTTTATGTCTACTTATTTACTTGCATACATGTGGATGTGTTATTGTCTCTAATAAGGCTTTGATGAGTAGTTGTTTTGACACGAGGTGCAACAGACTTTTAAATCATTTCCTAATGTTAGTAGTTTTGCTGCATCGCTAACTGACTAAAACCATTAGAAACAGTGTACGCCAGACCTGAAGCTGGTGTAGAGGAACACAAACTCTCATGTTCATTTCAATCTTGATACAGCCGACCGTGAACGTGGAAGATGGCCTATGCAAGAACAAGAGGCACCTGGTCCTGGAAACTGACTGCGTCTTCAGTACATGTTAAATGAAGTCATGGTCGTTTCTTTCTCTTAAGCTTAGTGTTGGAGTGTAGCCTCACGTGATGTTTTTGTACCGACTCTGGTACAAAATGGCTTCAGCCGCTGCAGCTAGAGGTTCTTTATCTTCACATCAAATGAAGAAGTGACTCTTAAAACTGTGAACAGTGAATCTGTCCGTGTGACTAAACAGTCAAGTCAACTTAATATCTTAGGTTGATTTGTGTTGGTGATTCTTTCACTCATCATATGTCTGTATTATATAAAAACATCATATGGACGTTAACATGGTTAAACACTGGATTTCATGGGAGGGGATTTTTAACTGATGGTGCATAGAATAAAAAAATGACATCATAAAGTACACAAAAATAATATTTCATTGGAACTAACTACATTTACATCACATGTACATTTATTCATTTATCGCTTTTATCCAAAGCGAGTCACAAGTGCGGGACATTACTGAAGCTTCAGTGCAGTAGGAGACCTTGGTGTAAGAACTAAGTACTACATCAATTCAGTAAGAGAAGGAGGTCAGGTAAAGAAGTGCAGTGAAAGTGTTAGGGTGTTAGAGGTGTTAGGAGAGGAAATGACTTGAAAATATAGAGAGACGCTCCTGCTCTGAAAGACTTTGGGAGCTTGTTCCACCATCAGGGAACCACAGACCAGAACAGTCTGGACTGAGATTAGGTGTGTTTCCATTAATCTGCTTCATGTGCAATTTGAAGTTGCAAACTTAAAAATGAGAAATGGACACATGTACATTTTGAAAAAAACTCTCAAATATTGCAAAAAATGATCTGTTCACATGAGGTGTTTTTTCAGACAATTCAACAAAGCAATATTTATCAAACTTGAAATAGGCAGACCGCTGGGAATCTGTTGTCACGTTTAATTGGAATGATATAGTGAGAGGAGAAATCCCAGCTTTATTCACATTACATCACTCAATGGAAACACCGAACACTCACAATCTGTTTTGTCGACTTTTCTAAGAAAATTGCTTCTATATTGTGCAAAACAGCGATGGAAACGCGGCTAATGCCGTGTGTGCAGGGATGCTGATGTCAGACCACATTCCTTGGAGGAGCACAGGGGCTGAGAAGCAGCGTAAGGCTGAATGATTGAGTTCAAATAGATGGAGCAGATCCAGAAGTCTCTCTGAAGGCAGCATTAGTGACTTTAATTTGATTGGGGCGGTCATGGGTAGCCAGTGGAGGTAGTTGTATGTAACTAAAAATATTAATGGACATAAACTTGGACAATAGACAATTAACTTGGATTCCTCTGTAGCAAAGAGCCTGAATTCTGTCCTCCTTCCCTAAACTGTCAGAAGAAAACTGCAGACCGAGAAAGAGAGGAGGTGATTGGATCGGTCATGATTGATGTCTTTCTCTTAGCCAGTTTTCAACCTGAGAATTTTCCTGCCTTTGTAGAAAAAAAAAAAATGATTCTGACTGCTTGTGTTCGTACTTAAGCTTAGGTCTTTGCGTCAGCGTGTGATACCCTGAGCTCAGGGGGTTGGTGTGCAGCCAGGCCAGTCAGTGATCAGTGAACTGATCGATAAAATGATGATTCATAATCTCATTTCATAGCACGGAGTCCAGGATGTGCTGATTCAGGGGTTTCAGGGGAGCTGAGTTAACTACAGCAGATAATGAACACTATACCACGGGCAGCTCTCCAAGCAGCAGATCTGCAGTGATAAGGCCCATAGTGGAAACTGTGAAGGGTTCTGTTGAACAGAGTGTAAGGTTTTAAAGCGGTTTCCTGGCTCTCAGCTCATTCGGGAGAACTTTAGGTGTCACATTGGTCTTTGCCAGCACAGAGAAAAGAAATGAGCTTTGAGCTTTAAATAGATTTACTGTGATCTCCTCTTGGCTTTTATTCCACACACATCCACATTTTTTATGTGCAATATTTACATTTAGGCGGATTGATGCAAATATAGAAACACATACTAGCACAATAAATGAGGACATGCATGATCTCAGTGTTACATTTTGTGCATCTCTTACCAAATGTGCATCATATTGTGTAGGCCAGGTTAGTTGTCACAAACATACAAATGCTTTAATAGCCTCACAAGAAATCCGTCTTTCATTCACATTAACTTCTTCATTCTTTTGTGTTTCTAATATTTTGGAACTCATTTCTTTGACAGAATACTTGAAGCACTGTGTGTTTCTGTCTGTATGTTGATTATACTAAAAAAAGGTACTGAATACGTACAAGATTAGCACAATAAAAATACGTAAGCCTATGTTTCATTCATAGTGGGCTACAGCCTGCATGAAAATATTTAATAAGCCTTGGTCCCGTTTGTATTTCCCAAATCCAGCTGGTAATTAAGTGTCAATATACAGTGTACTTTATATTTTCACGCTGTCCTGTTTGGGGAGGGCAGAGTCCTTTCCCCCACTACTTACTCCAGCTCCTCCTTTCTCTTTTTGGGGATTCCCATTCCCTCTCAGGGCAGCTGATATGAGTGATGTCCTCCCTCCAGAGTATCCTGGGTCAGTAGTGTCAGATGAATAAGTTGGTGTTTGGCATCCACACTATGGCAGATGGACTTCAGTAGATCACTGCGGCATCAAACATGACACAAATTCTTAACCTGTAAAAGCTGAATTTACACATTATCACACGGTGGCTCTGAGAGCTCATCGCACTGCAACTTAAAAAGACACAGAAAAAAAGGACAAAACACAAACAACTTCAGAAAACATCTTCATCAGTTCGAGAACACGTGCGCTTCAAATACTCACAACAGAGGTGTTTCCAGAGGACAGTAAAAAGTGATGAACCTGTCTGGGACGCACTTGTTGTTCAATGCTTTGTGACTTTTGTAGTAAAAACCATTGAACAACGAGTCACATGGACGTTATTCCCCAGCTGGGTTTACCTCTTTTTATTTTTTCCTTTTTTTTTTTTTTTTTGCCTTTTTTTTCTGATAGCAACAGTGAGAGAGAGAGAGAGAGAGAGAGAGAGAGAGAGAGAGAGAGGGGGGATGACATGCAGCAAAGGGCCACAGGTTGGACTCAAACCCACACTGCGGTAGTTATGACTACGCCTTTATGGTAAGAACTCTACCAGGTGAGCCACCGATGCACTTGTTCGTGTCCGCTGGAAACGCTTCCATCGTGTTGTGAGTATTCGCAGCACATTTGTTGTCAAATTGATGGAAGATTTTTTTTTCTGAATTTGTTTGTGTGTTCACATGTGTTTTCTTAAGTTGCAGTGCGTTGAGCCCTCAGGGCCACCGTATTACCAGGAAACAGAAACTTGCTCATCAAACTTAACACGAGCTTCAAATACGTATGCACATAAACTCACAATTCGGTCTCTTCATTTATTCGTCAACACAACATTTGATATTGATGACATTTTCAAAACCACAATTACTGGCCCAGGGTCTCTACATTTAAAATTCAAACCTAACATCCTAGTAACAGTCACATCTACCACGGTTCAAATGTTTTTATTTCCTTCACCAAATTACATGATGTGTGTTCTTGAAGACGTGTGAAGCTCTGGCTCTGTTCAGATTTTTCTAACTTCCTACAAACGGACCTAGTGCCAGTCATTTTTTGGGATTCAACTTGCTTCCTGTTTATTTGGCCTGATGTTGAGATGACTTAACTCTTCATCCCCTGTGGTACAGAAGGTCACGGTGTGTTCCCTCCATCCATCCCTGGTCTTAGCACCACGTTGAGCCGCAGCCTGAGTTAAGTTCATCTTGGCTGGCTCATACGTCACAGGTCATTTCTGGTCTTCCAGGTTTTTCCAACTGATGTCCTAAGCAAGTCCACTTACATACTGCCTCTTATTCTCGGGATAAGAAGGTGGTATGTCATCATCTTGCATCTGAGACCTTGTGATGCCTCAGATCTGTCATTGTTTTTTTATTTCTATACACAAATTAGTAGGGCTGGGTATTGCCACTGATTTCCTGAATCAATTCGATTCCAATTCACAAGGTCCCGATTCAATTTGATTCAATATCGATTTCAGGTACAATATCAGTTTTTCTTGGATATGAGTCAGATTCTTTATATTGTGTTATAGTGTTATATAGTGTTCCTCTAACCTGGTGCGTTATTAAAATCATTAATGCTTACATTACGAATGGACACAAAGCAGTTACATTAATGCACTTCATATTTAACATGACCAACAGTTTAGACACACATCTCAAGAAATAATAGAAGTAATGTGTGTTGTTAATGTACCCCAGTGCCCCGGCCAAACTGTGTATGAACAGCTACACATGGCCTCTTCTTCACATGTTGCATATAGTTTTGCTTTTGTCCAGCTCGTTACTGTCTTCATAGTTTAAATCTGAAATGCAGCCATTCATCTGTCTTTAGACTTGCCGCTGACTTCTTTTGGACCCCATGTGTCATGTTTTTGTCCCTCACATGCAGATGTGTGGTGCTGTTTGTTTACATACCAGCAATTTTAGATTGATTTATTTACTTGTGTCGAGCAAGTGTAGCCGCATTGGAAACATCCATTCAGAGGAGAAGCTGCAGTGCAGGCAGAGGTCAAGATAAGCTAACAGGCTAGGCTATGAAAACGAAGCTAAGCTAGCTTTCATCTCCAGCAGCACAAGCTGTCCAAGTGTAACAGACTGACTCCGTCATGTTTCTGTGTAAAAACTTCACAGATAAAGAAACTGCCAGAAGAGTGAATGATGAATGAAAGGATGTTTTCTGTCTTTTCATCTTTACTAATGAACCATTTAATTCACTGAGCAGCTCAGAGGCTAGCGGCAGTTACCGGACACTTTTAAGGTGGAATGTTTTCTTGTGTGTTACTAAATGCATGATTGACATTTCCAATAGCTATTTGATTGTGGATGGTGTTGTTGTCTCGAACGAAAAATAAATAAATAAATAGAAAATGCCAAATATACCTGGGCGGCCGTTAATATCCCTGGGCAATGCATCCAAGTAAAGTTTATGTGTGGGAAAGACTGTATCTCATAGATCTAGCTCAAACTCATGCACGGTTTTTAGCCTAAGTAGGTTCTCATTTTCAGCTGGCCACAGGTGGTCGTTCAGTTTCTTGAGAGTTATCCTGAGGGATAAGAAGCTCCTTTAAGGTTAGGGTTAGCACTGTGCACAACCTCCAAAGGCTCATTGCATGGTTTTAGCACTGGTCTTCCCAATGTCGCAAGTACACCAGCAAATCTCCGCAATGTAGCGTGAACACCACAATTTCAAATTTGCTCTCATTGAAACAGGGCACCAGTCGAATCAATGGATCTCCAGTCTCTACCTCAAAAGAACACAACTGTCATGTTTTGCCACGGCAGACACTTTTTGTTAGTTTTGTTTTGGACTTTTGCACTTCCTGTTTTATTTTGTATTGGTTTCCTTGTGTGTCTCAGTGTTTTTGCTTCTTGTCTTGGTCTCGTTTCTGTGTAGTAATTGTCTGCCCCACCCTAATGTGTTTCACCTGTGTCCAATCACCTTGCCTCCTGTGTCTATATAGTCTTTGTTCTCCCCTTTGTCTGTGTCGGTTCGTCTGTTGTCTTTCTGTTTAATTCAGGGTTTGTTCATGTCACGTTCTTGTTTGGTTAATAAACCTGTCTGCATCGTCTCCCATGTGTTGGCTGCAATTGGGTCCACCCCTACTTACCTCGCAAACCTGACAACAACAGGACAACAGCTGGGTGTAAATAAAGGAGTTTATTAACTAAACTACTATCTACAGAGTAAATGCAAGGTGTAATAATCATAAAGATGAAAATAATAATGAAATGAGCAGTGTGATGAGTTGGCAATGGTGGGAGAAAATATGTCATGGCTATACACTATGGCTATACAGCTAATGATGTTACGCCAATGAATGAGATTTAATGATTAAATATTACTATATTTCGACATCAACCGAGTCATGAGCAGAGTGTTAAGACTGGCCTACTGTGAGTTGCGCTGTAGCTCACGACCCTCGGCTGGAACCCAGGTGGCTGTGGTGGTAACCCTGGAGACGCGGGATCTAGGTGGATTCTCCTGGAGGCCGTGTCCCGTTAGTGTCCCGTAGTGACAGATTCTGTCGGTGTCTCAGCGGTTCAGCTTTGGTGGAGTTTACCAGGAGACTTTCTGTCTCGGGAAGTCTTGATTTCTGGTCGGCTTCTCTGCAGGAGGTCGTGGACAGATGTGTTATCTGCTGGTGTCTCTTGCAGGTTGATGCCAAATAAACTCTAAGGCACTTCACGTTGGCTGGATAACTTTAGAGGAGACTGGCGTTGACCAGATGACTCTAAATTCTCAAAAATCTTCAAAAAGGAAAACTTGATAATAGTTAAAAGTTACAAAATTACTCTGAGGCACTTCTGTTTTTTTGGTTCAGTTGATCTTGACTTGGCTTATAAAAATAGAAGATCATGCATGTAGATAAAAAGAATGTTACTTGGAGCTTGTTGCAAAGAAAGAATAAAGGGCGTGGACAAAACAATCAAGTGCAAAAATGACTACGAGCTGGGAGCTTACAGCCAAGAGTTTGTGGCTAAGAGCTAAGAGTTTTTTGAGCTACAACACTTAGAGCAATGTGTGAATTGATCATGAATGTTTTATCTCCTGGGGGCTGGTCCACGTTTCAGGGGCGTTACCTGTCTTCTCCTTTGTTAGAGAGTGATTGACTGAACTTTTGAATAGATTAACTCTAGAGTTTACCTATAAACTCACACATCCATCTTCCTCCATGACCATAACACATTAAATGAAATAACATATAAACCTAATGGCATTAATAAAGACAGACAGGAATAATTCAAGTATGGATTTCATATTACATCCTTCAAACCTGAAATTAATCATAATACAAGTGGTTAACTGATCAAACAACATAATAAACATTTCCTAAAGCCAATAGTCTATAAATGTTAATGGTTACACAGCAGTTCTTTGACCTTGTCTTAAAGTCTAAATGTTACATTTCAAACATTCTGGAGGATAGAAGTTTGGAAATTGACCTTTTACATAGAAACATCTCATGAGTGACAGAACAGTTAGATATTTAATCATATATTCTTCCTCTGATCTGTCTGTGAGGAGTTTATTCTGCTGGTCACTACCCATGATTGGAACGTGGGTTGTAGTTTATGACATTTATCTAGAGAAAGACAAAGGAAGGGAGGTTGGTGTGTGTGTGCATGTGTGTATGTTTGTGTGTATTCATGCATGGCACACAGAGGCCAGGGTTCACACCTTAGTGATGATCAGTCCTTTTGTTGTTACTTGTCCTACATAAGAAACAATCAAATATTGTTACAAACTGGAGATTTTTCCTATGTTCTCCAGTTTGCCTGGTGTCCATCGGTTGATCTTCTGGAGCTGACCCTTCGAGCATGATCTGGTTGTGCATCCCTCTGGCATGCTAAAAGCATGGTCTGTTTGTGAGAAAAGGGTTATTTGTCTCTGTTTCTTATCAATTTGATAGTTTGATGGTGGGAATATTGTCAATAACTCTGCATGTCCATACAATAAACTTCTTTAGTGGCTTGTGACTGATGCCAAGCCAGGTATGTCTGATACAGCAAATACAAGTCTCGGACTGGTGATGATCAGCTTTTTGGTCTGTGGTGCACCAAACCCTGTCACTTTCTCATCCAATGCCTTCAAAAACACATCAGTAAACAATTACCCAATGCATTTTTAAAAATTAGATGAACAAGTAACTTGGGATGACAAACTGTCGTCCTTGGCAAACATTACAGAAGTTGCCTGCTCTTGTTGATTCCTCCTTTACAACATGAGGAGGATTTGCCCCATCTTCACCAGGGAGGTGGCCATCATGCTCCTCCAGGCGCTGTCATCTCCCACCTGGACTTCAGCATATCCCTCCTTGCTGGTATCTGCCATCAGACCTCTGCAGCTAATACTGTTACCCGTCTGGTATTCAGCCTTCACAGATTTTCCTCCTCTCACTACACTGACTCCCTGTCACTGCTTCATCCAGTTCAAAAACCTGGTGCTGGCCTACAGGGCAGTGAAAGGAACTGCTCTTTTCTACCTCCGAGCCATGGTCAAACCCTAAACCCCAGACCAAAAGTTCCTCTCCTCTGCCTTGCTTTTGGACATTTAGCTGTCCCATGTGGATGTTTACCTCTCCCATCTCTTAGAGAACCCTGTTGTCACTCACCTCTTCTCTTTTCTGGCTTCACAATAGTGGTGTGAACTCCCCGCTAAAGTCAAGACAGTAAAGTCCCTGCCCATGTTCCACTGCAGGCTAAGAACCCTCCCTTTCAGACTACCTGTCAACAAACCTCACTAGCACCTACTTGTGTCTGGTTTCAGCTTAAACTCAAAACTTCAAAATACAATTATAGATATCTATGCAGTTTTACTTCAGAACTGCATTTGCTTGTATTCATTTATTTGAAAGGGATACACTCCCTGTTTTGGATGATATCCAGCTCTTGCTCGAATGCTGTTATTGTAAGTCACTTTGCATAAAAGTATCTGGATGTAATGTAATCAATTGTTGTGGACAGTGCACATGTTGCCACAGAGCAGATGATGCATGGTTGTAGTACAGGGTCCAGGCTAAGTCCTTAACCTGGAGGGCCATGTCTGTCATCATAGACCAATCCAACCTCCCATCAGCCCAGCTGAGACCACGTGCTCTTTTGTTCTACAAACAAAAGAACTCACTTCCCCACAATTCCTCACTTTCACACCTGGGGACAACCCTCCCCCAGGGAGCTTACTGACCAGTGAGTGTTGGTCACTGTGTGACATGTCACCCCCAGACAACAAAACCAGCCCCCTTCTTTGTTCTCTCTCCTCTTCTCCCTCTCTTCTTCTTCCTCTTCTCTCTAGCCCTCTCAAGGAGCAACAAGCCCATGTCAACACTGCTACCTGAGACAATAGCACTCTTGCATTTCTGCTTACAGCAGCTAACTCTGTAAGAGGAACAAAGTAGAAACCAGCGACCTCCTCAGCAACACTGAGACCACACAGCCAGACAGGACTTCAATCCACCAGAGCACCACCCAACCCGCTGGACTTTACAACAATACTGAAAAGCACCTCTCTCTTTTGTTCCAAGGACTGGGTAGTGTTGACTGACTGGGTCTAACCTCACCTAGCATAGCACAGCTAAGCAGCAGAATTTTTAACCTTTGTTAATGCACATGTACATGTTGGTTATTGTATCCACTTCTTGATGGTTCTAATGCTTGCTTAAGTTGTTGGTTATCCAGACGGTTGACTTTGGTACCTGGTATTAGAACCTGCATGCAACCAACCTTCTCCTTTTAACTTGCCACCTTTAGACTACATGAACTAGACGAACAGACTTACTGTCTCCCTCCCCCACACACCATGTGGTTTCATTGGCCATTTTGAGTAGTTTCTTTGTTTGCCGCCATCTTGTTTGTAGTCTTCCTTGTTCAGACCGTATATACTTAAGATTATTACATTGTGTGTTTTTACTTTGTTACACTGTAAATAAATGTCTTTAAGTATAACTACTGGCGTGTTTAATGTCACACAGGTGTGAATATTGATCAACCTCTACTCAGTAGAACTTTGATCCTTCAAACTTTACTTACAGTTGATATGGTAATTTTGGTTATAGTTATTAGTATTTATTAGTTATTATGAATTATTAATCAGAGTTCCAGATTAATAGTAATAATTTTCTGTACCAACATTGGCTATCCTTTCCTGTTGCAGGCTGGTGCCCCTGAGGACTTAAACTTATTATTTAATATTAATATTTTCTTAATTTATTAGACAACTGAAGCCTCAACATAACGGTGCCCGCATATGAAGTTGAGTACCAAGGCCTAACAACAGCCACATGAGAACATATCTGTAATGTTAGTTGTTGGGCTTTGAAAGAATTTCATAAGCCAGTGGTCAAGACAACATCCTCAAACAGCAGAAGTCATGAAACAGAAAAACAATCAGAAAAAACATACATGACAACACTCATGCTATGGGTCTTCCTCTTTTGTTTTTCCTCTTCCTTCCAGAGCCAAAAACAGTCAGAAACGCTGCACTTTTCTCTCAGAGCAAGTTTTATTCCCATGCTTGTTTTTTTTTGTTTTTGTTTGAATGGTGAGAAAACTGTAGTACAATTTATTTTCCACCTTTCTTCTGTGTTGTTTGGGAATTTGTGCTTTGTGCCTTGAGGCAGCAGATGTTTCATGTCAGGTTCGTCAGTTGTCTTAATTCACTATCTGTTTACTTTAATTCTGTAGATATGAATCCTCCCACTGCAGCAGTTTGCTGTCAGGCAGTACAAACAACAGTAAAGTGAAAGATACATTGCTCCAGGGTTATTAATAACACTTCTGTAATTTATGTTTACATAGTCCAGTTTGTGTGAGTGATTATAGACGAAATACACTTTGAGAGGCCAGACGCTTTTATGCTGCCAAGAGCAGGTAAGACATCAGACATTCATGAGGACACACACAGCAATTTAATTTCCTGAGGAGAGCATCCCGTACAGTTGACTGGATGAGTCATCACAGCTCCACAGACACAGCTCAGCTTTGGCTTTTTGCAGAATGACTTGTGGAGTCGTGCAGAGCTAGAATTCACCCTCGTCTCTCTTTCACATAAATACACCTTAGACTACATGTTCCTGACCGTCAGCAGATGGCCAGGAGATCTGTGTGTGTGTGTGCATGTGTGTGTGGTGTGAGTCTCTAAAATAGGTCAGACAAGCAGCCTGCTTCTGGCTGCGCTAATCTATTTATTCCATCAGTGTCACAGCATGTGGACATATCTCACCATTTTAGAAAGCTCCACACACATTTACACTCCTCTGTCTGATGTCACCTGCCATGATATGTGACATTCTGCCCCCTGCTGCAGGACTGTTATGCTCACAGATGATGGATGAGGGTTGCTTATCTGTGACAAAGGGCAGTGTGATGTCAGTGGAAGCTGCAGGATTGGCTCCTGAGACTAAGACTGTGACAACATAATTGTGACAGGAATGGGAAGATTTTTTTTTTCAAACATTTTTATAATTATCTATGACTTTTCATATAAATAAATATGCTTATCACTGTCGCTAAGTGATACAATGCAGTAGTGATTCGTTCTATAGCCAGGCAGCAGCATGTCACTCCTGTTCACTGCACAGTTTCCCTCTGGTATTCCATATTTAGCACTTCTTCAATACAACAAGAAAAGGGGGATTTTTATTGTTTGAGTTACGCTATCTGTTCAGTCATAATAGTTAATGTGGCTCTCAATCATTCTATTTACGTTCCAATTTGTCAAGTCAAGTCAATTTCTATTTGTATAGCGCCAACAGAAGTTATATCAAAGCACTTTCCAAATAGAGCAGGTCTAGACCTTCTCTTTATAATATTACTTACAGAGACCCAACAATTCCCAACAAGAGCAGCACTAGGCGACAGTGGCAAGGAAAAACTTCCTTTTAAGAGGCAGAAACCTCGAGCAGAACCGGACTCAGGGTGGGCGGGGCCATCTGCCTCGACTGGTTGGGTTGGGAGAGATACAGTGAGAGAGAGAGAGAGAGAGAGAGAGAGAGAGAGAGAGAGAGAGAGAGAGAGCAAGCAGGAAAGAAAGAGAGAGAGCAAGAGAGAGTGCAGAGGAAAAGAACGAGAACATGCAATGATAGCAATATTAATAATAGTGATAGTTGCGCTGGCAACAGCAATAGTAATGTAATGGCAACTGTATTGCTCCTACTGATAGTAATAGTGAAAGCTAATAACAGTAATGATTATCATTATTAATTCTTGTAAATTTTAGCAGGTTTAGCAGCAGGTGTTAAACAGGATCGTGAGGCAGTAGGTGGTTTGCACTTGCAGATCCAGACTCTACAGCTCTGGAGGCGGGAGGACCTGTGGAGAGTAACAGGAAGGAGATAGAGAAGGAGAAGGGAGAGAGAGAGGCACACAGCCTGGGCTCTCGTGTTTACAGGAAAAAACTGTTAGAGTGATGCAGTGATTTTCAGAAAGTTTACAGTCATCTCGTCGGCAGGACAGCCTGGACTATACTGTACTGAGTTTACTGATTTATTGAGACTGAGGCCCACCCGCCGGTAGTAAGATGGCAGCAGGTACAAAGCCTGAGTTTGTAAAAGAATAAGAGGCTAACTAAAAGTTAAGGCATAAAAATATATTTTCAGTTTAGATTTGAAAGTCTGAACGGAGTCAGACAGTCTGATATCAGTAGGGAGGTTGCTCCAGAGCAAAGGGGCCCTATAGGAAAAGGCTCTGCAGCCAGCAGACAGACAGGAACCCTAAACTTTGGGAATGGAGAGTATGAGATGGAGTATAAGGTTAAAGCAGGTTAGACAGGTATGAAGGAGCAAGTCCATTTAGAACCTTATATGCCATCAAAAGTCTGATTTGATATGGACAGGAAGCCATTTGAAGACTTTAAAATGAGCACGTGGCCAGAAAACACAATGTGTCTTAAGTCTTAATGAAACAAAAGCATGAATTAGGATTTCAGCATCAGTCTTAGACAGAAAAGACCGAATCCTAGCTATGTTACGTAGATGAAAAAAGGCAGTCTTATCTTTAATGTGCTGATCAAAGGAGAGGGAAGGATCAAATGTGACACCCAGATTCTTGGCTGTCAGACTATGAGAAATCACACAGTTATCGAGAGTTATTGTTACTTGATCAAACTGTGTCGGTTCTGACCAACAACCAGCATCTCAGTTTTATCTGAATTTAGGAGCAAAAAATGATGAGACATCCGGCTTTTCACAGCAGACAAACAGAGCCCTGAATTCATAAACTGAGAGGAATCATCAGCCTTTACAGGCACATAAAGCTGGGTATCATCAGCATAACAGTGGAAATTAATTCTGTGACTGAGAATAATTTGACAAAGAGGTGAAATATAAAGAGAGAGAAGCAGAGGGCCAAGAACAGAGCCCTGGGATACTCCATATTGCACAGCAGAATATGTCCATATAGTGTTATTATAGGAGACGCACTGTGTTCTCTTTAGATAAGTAGGACTTTAACCAGGTGAGGGCCAGGCCAGGAACAGAAAAGAAAGAAAATTTATCAAATCAACATCATATTTGGTCGGTCTAATCTAAAGACCTTTGCAGAGCTAAATTGCAAAGCTTTTGAGATTTCGTTGTAGGACCTGCCCATGGCGGCATGGCAAATTTCAATGATTTGTCATGAAAGAGGAAGTTGCTATTACTCCAACCGTGTTGTCAAAACTGTCCAAAACTTTATATGTTTGATGACTGTCTCACACTGAAGACATCTGCATGGTAATATGAAGTCATAGTCATAGCGCCACCTACTGGATATAGGAAATAACCCTTGAAAGACAATCATCATTTGATGTACAGCAAGATAATGCATGTTTGGTGCATACATTACATGCAATACACTGCAATACACTTTCTCCTCCGCCGAAGATTAATCACACCCACCTCAAAGTTGGTCAGGAAATGCTTTGTAGCGAAAACTGTGAGTTTTGGTGAAACAGCCTGCCTGGGGCGGCACGGCAAATTTTGATCCATCGCAATTAATTAAGAATCAACTCGCATGGGGCGTCGTGTGGCGCCTAAGCAGGCGCCCCATGTGTAGAGGCTACAGTCCTCACTGCAGTTGGCCCCAGTTCGAGTCCCGCATCGGACGGCCTTTGCTGCATGTCATTCCCCCTCTCTCTGCCTCCCCATTTCCTGTCTCTCTCTACTGCACTATCAATAAAGGCATAAAAAAAAAAGCCCAAAAAATAAAAAAAGAATCAACTCACTATAACTCCATTATGCATTGTCCAAACTGCCCCAAACTTTACATGTTTGATAAGAGTCCTGGCCTGAACACATCTATATGTCCATATTCAGTAATAAAAATAGCGCCACCTCATGCCGACATGTAACCTTATGTTTTACTCTGTCATTTACTTTGCCTAACAGGTTGACCTCGCCCTTGTCATCAGGTTCATAAAATACTTTGCTGAATGTGATGATGCTTTATTGTGGAAATTGTGGGTTTTCATTCAAGGGCGTGGCTCTGGTGGCAAGGTGAATATGAACCAGGAAGTGGCTTAATGTCGGAGCTGATCAAAATGCTCCGAGGTCAGACTGCTTCTTTGTGCTGTGACGATGTCTCCAGCTGTCCAGGTGTCTTTTCGCCAGCTTAGCCAGGGAAGGATACACTTGCTCGTGTGCTTTCCACCAGCTGAGTGAGTCTTCTGTGAGTGCCAGTAGTGGGACTTCTGTGTATCTTTTCATCTCCTACTCAGCTATGGCAGAAAATGATTTTGGTGGGGCTCCAACGTCACCATAAGTCTGACCAAGCAAGTCTGCTAGCCCACATGACTTCCTCATCTTGGTTGGGATGACAGGGGATCCGGGATCCTCTTCAGTGTAACAAGGTCTCTCCGGATGTTCCAGGGCTTCTGGCTCAGAGATGGTCGGCTGCCTCATTTCTTCCTGCAGAATACACACACAAGCATAGAGAGAGATAGAAAGGGAGAACATAAATATCCTTTAATATATTTTTAATTAGGTATGCAGCAAATACGTTTATCTGTCGGAAAGCAAGACAGTGGTAGCTAAACAATATTGTAGTTAATTTGTCTATATGTCTTAAATCTTTAGCCTCATGACTACAATATTAGTAAGCACTGGCATTTCTCAGGTTGGTTAGAAATAAGATACATTATTATTACTATTTAAATGTTTGTTTACCTGAAGGGTTATAACCTCAGCAACGACACTAGCATAGGTTTCTTGTCTCTCCTCTGGGGGCAGGAACGGCAGGGTTTTAAACCTGGGGTCGAGCGTTGATGATGTGTAGAGGGTGTTCTCTACTGCAGTGGCATATCTCTTCATAAGATCTTGACTGATGCTTTGTTTGATGTCTCCCGCCAGCACTGTGTCGCCAATGTTGTCATGTGTATCGTGCAACAGCTGCGCGAGCAGCGGTGCTATGACTGACAGAGTAGGACTCTTTTCCTTAGACATCACAGTGGTCGCCACTTGCATCGCCTTCGAGGCCTGCACAATTTCTTCGGCGTGCCCAATGTCCGTCTCATTCAGAGTGAAAATATCAGTCCCAGTCGGGAGACAGGAGCGTTGCGCAAATGGCAGGCTGTTGTTCAAGTAACCGCCGGAGCATTTCATAAGACTGTTCCATCTTGTGCCCACATCAGTCTTGAGTTTGTGGCTCGGGAGCTGTAACATTTTCTGTTTTGTATCTAAAGTGTTTCTTGCCACCATGCTTCTATTGAAAAAGGCACTCTCTCCATGGCCCTGGCTACTGTTGGCAGGTTTAACACCCGCTGTGATGCCAGATTGATTGAGTGAGCAAAATAGTCACATATGAATGCACTGCCCTGGAGGTCCACGCGTCACAAGTTAATGCAACCCTTTCTGCTGTACTCAAAGATTCCTCGACTTAAAGCTTCATTGCTTGGTAAAGTTTAGCGGCCACTGCATCGGTGAAAAAATGGCAAGACGGAGTCACATACCTGGGTTCCAGCGTCTTGAGCATGTAACAAAAACCTTTGTTTTCCACAACGCTGTGTGAATGCAGGTCTTTGCACATGAAGTGGACTGTGTTATCTTCTTAGCTCGCTCGGAATTTGGTGGTAGTTTTGTCGATCTAAGTGTGTCCAATGTTGGTTGGTTTTTCATTGGCGCTGGATTAGCTTGGCTCTCATCAGCTAACACTGCTGGATGGTGGCATGAGAGGTGAGCCCTCATATTCGTGGAATATTTTATTTTCATATGACACTTGCAAATTGCATGTGTCATATCAATGTCTGTCTTTCCTTCTTTGTTATAAAATATAAAATAAGTCCAGACGTTTGATTTAAATTTTGTCGGCGGACTTCTCAGTTCTTTCTCCGGTGTCATGTCTCCATCATGCATCTTTGTTTTGTCCAACTACCGGCTTAATCTTGCGAGAGTCACACCTTTGCTGTGCTGACCTCACCATACAGTGAGCACTTAGCACCATGTAGTGGACTGAAAAGTCAAATGATTTTTATTATTCTGGTACCCAAAGAGTTGAGCTTGTATTTGCAACATTTATTAAGAATTTATGTAATGAAATATCGATACTTGATGTCTCTGAATCGATACAACATCATCACGCAAAATATCGCGATATTACACTGTATCGTTTTTTTCCCCCACCCGTTTTACACGTTGATGTACTCCTCCTAGCAGGTTAAACACACCCAACTCAAAGTTGGTCAGAATATGCTGAAGACTTTGATGATGGCTGAGTGTGAAAACGTTGACTTTTGGTTGAGTGGTCTGACCTTGGCGGCGCTTCGCCATGAAACAGGAAGTTGCTGTAACTCAACAATCCATTCTTCAATCTTCCTCAAATTTCACGTTTGATGATTGACTCCCACGGAAGACGTCTGCATGATGATGACAATCATCATCTGATTTACATGACATTTTCATCAACGGGTCTCAGTTGATATACAGGAACATATTGTGAGCTTGTTGTATGGTCTCTGGCTTCACACAGTGGACACAATTAAGAGTACATAGGACAATGTACTACCACCTGTCTGCTTCCACATGGTCTGTGCAAGAAATCTTAGCCCCTAGGAACGGTGTCCGGCGGTTGCTAGGATGCGCGGCTGCTATAATCAGCCTGCTGCGAGCCCTCCTGAGGTTACAAACATGGTTATATGCGGTTGTATATGTGAAACTGTAGTGGGGAAAATTTTATTAAATCTTAATTTAAAACTACAAATAATAAGTTACTACATTAATTAGAAAACATGTCAAATATAGTCTTGACATTTGCAAAGGCATGAACAGTTTGCTATCGTTCTGATGATCGTCAATCACAGAGACTATTGTGCATCGGCACAACCCTACTGTCCACTACCTGCTCAGCAGCAAACAGCAGACAGACACAGTCAGAGAGCAGCCGGCGAACATAGTGGAGCATTTAGGCCAAATTAGGCATTTAGGCTAAAGAGCCAGATACTTCCCTCAGGAGCTGGTGGAGACCAAACACAGAGCTAAAAGAGAAGGAACACTGGACTGAGATTCATCAGGCAGCTGAAAACATGACTAAATAAGAGCTAATGTTCCTCCATGTGTGCTGGATGTTTAAATAGGAAATGGTTTTTCATACATTATACATTATAATATATTATAAGGTTAATGTTTACGGTTTGCTACACTGACCTCAAATGAGCCAAAAAAAGAATTAATAAATGTTTTAATAAATTAATGGCTTTAAATTGGACCACAATAACAGAGAGATAAAACAACAAAAATTGAGGGCCCAGACTCCCACATGCTTACTGGGTCTAAAACTCTGGCGCCAGACCACAAAGAGCCTGAAAGCACACTGGGAGCCAGGGTAAAGACAATAAGGTGGCCACTATAGTGAAAGCACCTACAAGTCTAATGCAGTCCAATACAACAGCTCATCCATAACATCTAAAAGACTGTAATGTTTAGTTTTAATTAATTATTAATTTAATTACAATATATTTATTATTGATGTAGGTCATAGTTAGTGAGTTGGTGGTGCTGCTCTAGACTTCATCCATCCATTTTCTTCCACTTATCAACGGTTGGGTTTGCGGTGGCACCCTGTAAATGAGGTTCGGCCCACCTCATCTACAGACATGAGGGTTCATTTCAGTTTAATGCACTCCAGAACAACGGTACTGAAGTAACCCCACGGAGCCCCCCGGAGCCACGGAGGCTGAACATTAGAAACACATCTCAGTATAATGCAGTCCAGTTCAACATCACCAACTGACAAACTGTGACCTCAGTAATAAAGATACAGGAGAAGAATAAATCACTGACATCGTCAATAAAAGCTTTGTAAAGATAGAACATGTGGCAGAGGTGTTCTACTGGATTACATTAGAATAAACATTTGTAATAAATTACAGTACTAAGGGACTGAGGACAGATCATCCATGATAAGAGATTAGCAGAGAGCTGGTGGATGGCTTTCAACAACAGATGCTGAAGGTGAAGGAGAGGTTGAGGCAGAAATCTAAGACACAGACAGGTTAGTGGCAGGAAACAGTTTGTAGAGTGATTTCACAAAGTTTCTCAATAGACACATGAGCAGAACTCAAACTGACAGCCAGGACCTTGAATACTGTGATCCACGGCAGGTGGAGCTGAGTCAGTGCAGGATCCTGTGGTGCAGATGGGCCGGTCATGATGGTATGGTTGGACTCAGGCTGGTTACAAATACACTGTTTTGAATACCAAGCGTCAGGCTGATGTTTCTTTCACTGGTAGTGACTGGTGTGCTGGGTATAATTGCAGGATCTGTTGTGCAGGATTCTTGTTAACACGTCTGGTTAAACTGACAAGTGATCACAGGGAAAACAATGGTACTGAAGAGAGAGAAAGAAAACACTATGAGTGATTAGACATGTGATATTTTCTACTTATAGTCACTCCACCCCATCCACAGATGATCTAATTCTCTCATTAACTGTGTCGTGTTTTCCTTTTTCTTCCAGGCTTCAAGTGCCCTGTCTGCTCCAAGTTTGTGTCCTCGGATGAGATGGATCTTCACCTGGTTTTGTGTTTAACCAAACCCAGAGTGACGTACAACGGTAGGACTGACCCTTCCTCTGTAACTCACTTTACAATTAGTAACATAAAGTAGATAAGAACAGGTGTGCCAGTCAGTGTGAGGAACCTGCAAGCAAGTAAAACCATGATATAACTAAAGATATGCTAAATTAATGTAAGCATACAGAGGATTACGTCTTAATATTGACAGCCTTCTTATAGTATAGGTTTATATATAGAGAGACCAGACCTAAATTCATCAGTTTTGGATACAATCAGGTTTACTGCAAATATTACAGACTGCTTAATTAGCTCTCCCCACAACTTCCTGTGTTCCACAACTGCCACACGTGTCTGTCATGTTTCACCTTAATTAATATTTAATCTAAACACTTATGTCGACATTTTGATAAGATCCTGTAAGTTTGATTTTTACAGACATTTTACAATTGAAAAATAAACTCGTCATTGACAAACTTGGACTCACTAGCTTCCAAATTATCTCGTGTCCTTCATATTTGATCAGCTGATATCTACCAATATCAGTCTGTCTGTCATCAGCTCAGATCTGATGATAATATTGGAGCGTGCTGTTCATTTCCTGTTTCAAATCGACAGTCAGTGATGTTTACTTTATCCTTGACTTTTCCACAACCTTAACGGTGTATTTATTATTGTAACCATGACGACAAAGGTAACCTCTAATCTTAATGAAATATATATTTTAACTCAAACAACAACCTTTTCCCAAACCTAACTAAGCAGTTATTGTGCCTAAACTTAACCAAACCGTGACCGTTCCACAATCTAAGCTGCACATTTATCATGTTACAGTGATGAAAGGAACAGTAAGCTTGCCACTGGTACACTCCTATGGGACAAACAACATGTATGTTGGTACAGGTTGGTGGACAGATACTATCTTTGTCTCCTAGTGGATATGACTATCTCCAGCTGCACATGAAGTACACAGGCAGGTATATGAACACCACTGCTGGTGTTGCAGCTTCATGTCTATCCATACATGTTGGTAAAAAGTAATTGCATCAGGAGTAGGGGTGGGCGATATGACAATATTAGATCGTGAAGGATTACAACGTGAAGACGATCTTTCAAACTGCAGAGATCGTGGGATCGTCTAGGGCACATTCTATAAATTGCAGTTCTATGCTGATGCACCGACGCATCAGACGTATTGACGTCGTTAACCTGACCGACCAATCATAGCGAATTACGGGCAGTGACGCGCTTTCCTACCCGCCTCCTTGTTTGTGTGTGTAGCGGTAGCACATGGAGAGCGATGGCTGAAAGCCAAACGGAATTGGTCGCTAAAAAAAATTCCACCTTCATTATATGGAATTGGTTTGGATTTTCCGCAACTGATCAAGTGCAAGCAAATGTAATCTGCAAAGTTTGCACAGAAACCGTTCGCACGTCGGGTGGTAACACGACGAACCAGAATGTTGTTGTTGTTTACCTTAAACTTTACGTTGTTTGCACATGCAGGCAAAACTGCGACTATTTGAAATAAAATCTGTTAAGAAAGGTTCTTTGGTCTAAATTGTCTGTTTTTCTTTTTCCAATTTAAGATCGTGATAAAATCGAAATCGTGATTTTATTTTTAAAAAATCGTGATATGATATTTTTGCCATATCGCCCACCCCTAATCAGGAGCCTCACCTCCAGCAGTGGTTTGAATCTGAAAGGACTTCTGTCTCATCTCATCCTGTATTTCTCTCTCAGCATGTATGAACTCCTTTTACTCCCTGTTAGGGCTGTCACTCATTATTTGAAATTTGAACATTCGTTCATTTTCGTTCTAACATGGGCTGAAAAGTTCATATTTGAGTTGTAATGACCTGTTCGAAATGAGGTCTACAGTTTCTGTTAGTGCATCATTTGAAGTTGCTTGCCCAGTGATCCAGCAGAGAGCGCTCTATCAGCTTGACCGATTGCATGCCCTATTGACCTATCAGTAAACTATCTGACTCAAGACTTCCAAATTTAAACACCCCTCCACATTTCTCTCACAGCTGAATGTTTTTCAGGCAAGTTTAGTTCCTCTTTGAGTCATTTGACTTCCTGTTCAGCTGCGACAGATTCCTCTCGGTCTTCCTGTCCATATGATATCCTGGTCTGATCGGGTCCCCGGGTATGTTAAGGACTACAGTCAGTGAAAAACAATGATGCTGTGTTTACGATGCTGCACCTCTCAAAGACATAAGTCTTGAAATCTATGGTGTATGTTTACAAAGTCTTTTTTTCTGTCGGCCATGTCTGTAGTAAACCCTCTTGCCCTCATCTGCCAACAAAAGGTCCTTTATCCATTACTTTGTGTCCTGAAAAGTCTTTTTACTCCACTAGAACAAAGGTTGATATCTGAACCGCAGTGACACCAGCTGCTGAACAACGACTTTTTCTTTTATCCATTCTCTGAAGAGTTTAAAGGAAATGACTCCCGCTATTTATTTTGTAGATTAAAACTGTTCAACTGCAAATGCTTTCAAAAAACACCAAAGCAGCAATAAAGGACAACAAAAGCAAAAAGCCACTGGCATCGCCCCCCGGCTAACACTAGCTCACCAGAGGCTAGCACCAACACCCCACCACCATGGTTTCAAGAAGTAATGGAAAGAAGGTTTGTAAAAATCCAAGCCTTACTGGACCAAAAGCTGAACACTTTAGCTGACTTGGTGTAAAAAACATATCAATGACAATCATTCTCTGGGGCAGCCACTTAAAGACACTGAAAACGGGTTGGCCACACAGAGAGCCTTGACTTTTTACACAAAGACTTCTGTGATATAAGAACAAGACAGAGGAAGAAATTAGCGATCTAAAAGAAAAGCTGGATGATTTGGAGAACAGAGAGAGGAGGCATAATCTAAGACTGGTAGGCTTCCCAGAAGGTGTGAAGGGGAAAAAAACGCCATCGCCTCCTTAAAAGAATGGCTCCCAAAAATACTAGGCCTGGAAATTGTCAAAACCAAAGACTGTAAATAAAGATGGATGTAGCCTCCGTTACATCACCAAAAGGTTTCTTAGTGGTTTTGAAGCTCAGAGTGAACTGCTCCACCGTCACCATCTTGGCATCTCTTGTGATTGGCTCATCGACCTGTTGTTACTAGAGCTTTAGAGAGAAGCCTGAGAAAGGAAATCTAAAACTACACAGGTTCTTAAAACCACAAATATATCTTCTTATAGATCAACAGTTCAAATAAAACACAGGAGAGGAGGAGAATATGGAGCTTTAAACAATCCAATGACAAATTAAAAAAAGTAAATCAAATGTGAGTGGACCTCATCATACCAGACTTAGTAGGTGCTGACTGGCTGTTTAAAGACAATTAGGTGGTGAACTGTGACCCCTGGAGTAAGGCCCTTGATTGATTAGTCAATCGACAGAAAATAATCAACAACTATTCTGATCATCAGTTAAACATTTGAGTCATTCTTCCCACTCCTCTAGCATGTGGATTTTCTCTTTTCCTGTTTTGTATCACAGCAAACACAATACTTTGTGCTTTTGACGCCCTATCTCAGTAACGCCAAATTTGGCATTAAATGTGCACTTGGAATCAAGGATGAACTGATTAGATTTTGGTGTTCAAAGGTTAAGGTCACGGTGACCTCACAAAACATGATTTTGGCCTTGTGAATGCAATATCTCGAGAAGTCTTCAAGGGAATTCCTTTACATTTGGTACAAATGTTCACTGGGACTCAAGGATTGAAATAGAAATTATGACAAAACTTCACACTGGTTCATATTTTACATGACTCTGGATAAACAGGGATGTAATCTGAAACCAGTCTGAGTGGCAGAGGCATATAACCGCAATTCTAGTATGAGTGAATGTTTTCTTCTTGGAACATCATCTTCACTTCCACAGTTCACCTTTACTGAAATCTCTTGATGTCACTTCAGACAGTGGAAAGCCATGCTAGATGTTTCCCTATGACGTCACCAACGCCATCTTTTGTTATTGTTTTGATTGAGGCAGAAATTACAGACTGTGCGTTAAATATGACAGTATTTTTGGTGCAAAACAACTGAGATAATATGATAAAAATAAATATCAGAGTAATGATAGTGAAATGTAAAACTACATGTAGTGCAGTTCAGTCCTCTGAACATTATGCCAAGTTGCCTGGTCCAACCAACACCAACGTGGCGGTGACGTTGATCCAGCAACCTCTACGTAAGACGAGGGCGTGGCTTGAGGTGCCACAGGTACAAATCCCTTTTGCTCCACATTTCACAGAGACATTTGATGCAAAAGTCAGAGCGTGCAGAACTTGCCATTTGAGACTCGTAGCGAAAGATTCAAGCAGTTGTAGTTATTGACTCGTGATTGTGCGATAAAAAATATCAAAGAAAAAAAAGTATTTGTGAGTAAATATTTTACAGATGTGCAACTCTCATTGCATGAATTCACATTCTTATTTGCTTCACTTTATTATTTCCGCAGCAACTGTAGCAAAGATGTGAGCGTATGAGTTTCTTAATTTGTGATTTGTAAAACAGGATTTGTGCACCTGCACTGAAGAATTAGAGAAGGTGTAACAGTTGTGTTGTGTTTGTGGGAGAGAAAAAAATCATGTGCAACTCCAAGAGCATCTTTTCTCTGTGACCTCAAATTTACTGATACACACCTGTGATTATTTTATACAACTACTAATTCCAGTCACAGGTGCTCAGTTGCTTTGCACCAAAAAATACTTTCATAGTTTAATACTATTATAAGATATTTGTGTAGTGATGATCTTGAACAGTCTTTCTATCCTGCATGTTTCCTCATCATTCCAAGTCATTGGTGTCCACAGTCAAGCAGCCTACAGGGCAGAGGAAGTTTTGTCTCTGTGCTCATTCACTCTCTCTCTGGTGCTGGGTAAAGAGAGAACAAAACTGACTTGATGTGTGAACATGTGTCAACACACACAGACAATGAGTCCCTCACTCTCACTGTATCTTCCAATGATGGAGAACAGAAATCTTTGGCCACTAAAACAAACATTCAGCAGCAGGACAGCAGTTTTCTCTGAGCCTGTGTGAGTGACCGACACTGTCAGTGCATGAAAGATGTCTCCCTCAGCTGAGCTGTCGTATGCTGCAGCCCATAATAACTGGCTTTTCCAGGCCTATGTGGGTTAATCCACTGTTACATAAGGCCGGTCCTAATGACTCTGTGTGTTTTGCTGCAGGTGATGGGTTTAATGGTGCACACACTGACTTGCTCTTCCCACTCCAATGCTGTGCATAGCAGAGCAATATGAATACTGCTCACACACACACACACACTTAACACACAGAGGTGGCAGAGGTAGAGTTTTCCTCAAATAAAGGAGTATCAGTAACACTGATATTTTAAAGTCAGTTGGGATCAAACCCCCCCAACATGTTGACGTTCCAACCATAGACTGTAAATGAAGATGGACATAGCTTTCATGATGTCACCTGCAGGTTTCTGAAGAGCGGTTTTGAAGCTCAGAGTGAACTGCTCTACCATCGCCATCTTGGCAGTGCCTGACTCCGCCCCTAACTCCCAGTTAATCCAAAACTGGACAAAGAGGTGGGGTGTGTGTGGAGCTGAGACTTTGGTACATACCGCTTTGTGGCAAACATAAGCTCACCCACCTGTTACTCAAAAGAGGCCACGCCCTCAGTTATGCAGAACTTTAAGCCTTAATAAAATGTAAACAGGTGAGTTATAAAAAAATTCAGCCCCCGTAGAGACCAAAACTGTATTTGTACCAGCAGTGTGTATCTGCAGTAATGGATACATGGAGTTTTTGTTCTGTTTGTCCATATTGTTAAATGCTATGTGTGGTGGGTTGAGAAAATGTATTGGACATACATGGAAGTATGTCGATCTGTTATGATGGGCCCAGGACTCATCTATAGATCCATCAGTTTTATTCATGTTCCCCAGAGAAAATAACTTTTTGATAAACTCATTTGAAACTATGAATTTTCCTCTGGCACCACCCTCAGGATAAATTGTGAACTGCATAAGACATTGTTTTCTGCTGGGAAGATTACATTGAACTTTTCTGCATACATTCATACTTCTAGTAAGCCATTTCAATTGAAATGACCTTAAAAACTTTCCTCAAACTTGACCATCAAATATATATTGATAAAAAAAAGTAGAACCGAATCGATACTAGATTCTTCCACAGAAGCTTTGTGTGTGTGTTGTCTCACAGAGGACGTCCTCACTAAGGATGCAGGAGAATGTGCGATCTGTCTGGAGGAGCTGGTTCAGGGAGTCACCATCGCTCGCCTGCCCTGCCTCTGCATCTACCATAAAGGGTAGGAAGCTGCTTCACTTCTTTTTCCTATGATGAACAGGTAGTTGAGCTTTAGAGAACCACCTTATTAATAATGCTAGAAGCATCATTAATGAGGTGGTTCTCCACAGCACTCCCACTACAGGTTTACAATCATGTATTTATGTTTAATTATGAGGCTAAAATGAGGAACTTGTTTAATGAGTTAAGGTCCTGTTGCAGGTTCATGTTGATGAGCTCGAACATGGATAAACACGACTGCTTCATTTGATGGTGACTTTCTCGTATTTCTACTGTTTCTCTTGCAGTGAAAACTTTGAAATTCATGAATCTGATTCCCAAACTGAACTTCCTGAATCATACTGTGTTGTGTTTAAAACACGCAACCGAACAACACAGCCATTTTTTCCAAACTCTGTTTTTGCTGTGAACACTTGTTAATTGCAGCATTAGGAGTGTTGTGTACTGAAGCACCACAATACAACAGGATACACAGCCAACTACAACAATGTCCTCAATCAGTCAGGTTTAGGTTATATGACCGTATATACCTGGAGGTTAATCTATTCTATTTATACTGAGGAAGATGTGTCAATCGGATCAAACGTAACTGGACCAAACACAGGTGTAAAGAAGGAGTTTTAATTAACACAACATCCAAAAACTTACAGGTTTATGAAAACTGACAAAATCCAAAACCAGGTTATTCAAACAACAGGTAAAACTGAGGGACAATCACGGGAGCACGAGGAAACGACAGTGAAACTGACAGAGGCTCAGGGAAAGACAGATGGAAAACATCATGAGGTCAAGGAAAGATGTGGAGGAGAGTTTATAAGGACTTAGGAAAAGACACCGCTGTGCAGAGAGAATCTGACTGCACTTACACTAAGCTTGCTTTTTTAAATCTTTAAAATCTATAAAAAAAAATCCCTAACACTTGGATGATAAATCCTCCTTTCCTAACCACAAAAACAAAACAATCAGAAATAAGATGACATGAAAGAAATATACCAGAAAGTTGAGCCATTAAAAATAATAATTTAATAGAAATAAGCAACAGGAGTAGGGCCAGAATAAATTATACTTAAACATAAGTAGGCTATGTAGAGTTTTGACCTGTTTACATTTGTTAAGAGGGGATATTCATTTTTTAGTGCAGTGGTTTTGAAACTATGTTTATGTAAAGATTGTTATGATAATGATAAATTCAACATGCTTGTTGATGACAAGCATAGGCCTACTTGATGATTCCTAACTCAATGTAGCAGAGAAGAGACCTATATTTATAGATCTGGGCTTCAGTCAGTCAGACAGAGATTTCCATCAGTTCTGGATCATGTCACAAACATAAAACAGCTGCTCTGATGTTTCTACATTAATGTGTCTCTGCTTTGGTGAAACTACAATGGTGCATCACTTTAAATGTTGCTGCAGAAACGATCAGTGGGACTGCAAAGGTTCAGTGTTTCCTATGCTAAAGGAGATAAGATAGGAAGCACTGAAGGTCTGTTCCTTATCATTTAGAGAATGATATCATGGCTGCTGCTCAGATACAGATTCGATCACAGCCTGAGACTTAAATACAACAGTGAGGCAAGTGTAATTGAACACAGGTCAAACTCATCAGGGCTGACCATCACAACGAAGGAAAAACTAGACAAAAACAGCAGTTAAAACAAACAGTGGACACACAGTCAAAATAAAACAGGACCCAAGTTACCAATAAATAGTCCTTTCACGACTGTCCATTGTGGGCAATGATCATAATGTAAATACGTATAGGATTATTATGATTTTTACAGTAAGGTGCTGAAGTATCTTGATCCTGCTTTGATTCAGGTCTGACTCACTTAAAACATTTATTTTATCCATAAACAGGTTGATGCAACATAAAAAATACATCTGCTGTGATTTTCCATCGTATCGCTCAGTACAACTGGTTAATGGTCTTTAAATGAACTAAATGAATTACACTTAATTACAATTAAAATGACATACAAAATTTAAACAGCAGTACAAAACAAACAACCTCACACAGTTACTTAAGGAACAAACTAAAAACAATGATTCACCCAAGTGTGTTTGGTGGATGAACAGAGCAGAGGTCTGTACCATGAAGCTATCAACATATCCAGGACAACTTTTAGTTATCTGTGTTAACTGAACCTAACATCGTCCTGTTAACCTGTACTACAAACCTGCTTATCAACTGGCTCAGTCAACCCTGGGTTTACCTGTCCAGCTACGAGCGCGTTCATGTCAAAGAGACGGAGCTGTTAATTATAAGCAACATCGTCTTAACTTCTTTTTTTGTTTCAGAGAGAAGTAGTTCATGTCTGACTGAAATGTTCATTTATGATCATGGGAAATATTGAACAGTGTGTGGATCATTGTTCTAATCAAAGACATCAGAGGTTTCGTTTTTATTTCCATTTCTGGACACAGAACTAAAACCAGAGTAACACATGGAAAGACTCAAACAGCAAAACCATTCACTGATCTATACAAATATCTACTGATGTTTACTATTTACCGCTCTATTGTAAACTCTTTTGTCCCTGTCAGGATCCTGTAGGAATGATGACTCGGTTTTTCCAGGTATCTGATTGGTCAGTAGTTTGGCTGTTGACAGGTTTTGATCTGATCCTCTGAAGTTAACCTGCGCCAGAGCAGGTGAGGAGATCAGCGCAAGTTACCATGGTGATTTACCCCGGTAACAAGTGAACCACCATCATAGGACTGACAACCCAGAGTTAAATCTTAAGTTACCTCGATAACCTCAGATGCTGCTTCGTAGTACAGGCCTCTGGTGTGACTACATGTTATCAGCAGATGCACCTAAACAGAAACTATGAGGTATAACGTGACGGTCAATCTGTGTTGCAGCTGCATCGACGATTGGTTTGAAGTGAACAGATCGTGTCCAGAGCATCCAACAGATTAACACTCATTTGCACAGGTAACCTGTTTTCTTCATAGTCATTATAGATTTTTAAAAAAATATATATTTCAATAATTCATTTCTGAATTTTTAAACCTCTGTTGGTTGTGTGATGCAGGTACCCCACACTGAGTGTGGCTCCTGGGAGACTGCTGGACACTGTGACCACTGTGATCAGTTAACCACCAACCCCCCCACCCCTGAAAAATAATGTAGTACCATGGTGTGCCAAATCTCATTAAAGCAAACTTCAGGGATACAGACTTCATGTTTATGTTTGAGTTTGTAAATCCACACTCTCAGCATGGACCTCTGCAGCCCCGTCACTCACAGCCACACCGGCCGTCACCACAGGCGGGACTTCCTGAGCAGCCACTGGACAGCAGGTGACAGCTGATTGTACACCAGGACACTGGAGAAGGTGGACATAGTCCTGGGGGTGGCGGTTCTGTCACGGCAATGGGGGGTGGGGGGGGTCTTCCCTCCCCCTCCTACTCGATCCCTCCCCTCCTTCTTCAGCATCACTGTCTGCCAGTGCCTTGTTGTAGTGATGCCCAGCCACAGCAGGGCGGCACTGAGGAGTCCAGACTGTCAGCAGAGCCTGAACTCACCAGACAGGACCATCAGGACCATCAACACCATCAGCACCATCAGCACCACCTCACCACAACTGCTGCTCCACCCAGTCCAGGAGAAAAAAGCCAGAGACGGGACAGCATGTCTGCATCAGCAGCTTGGACACTTTCAGAGCAGACACTGCTGCGCAAATGGTGCCAACACACACACACACACACACACACACACACACACACACACACACATGCACACACGCACACACACACGATCATCAGTGCTCTTTTATGATAAACCATGTTGTGGAGGTCTTCAGATACAGAGACCTGTCCCACGACCTGGACAGGACGTCTGAGATCAACCTGAACCTGCAGCAGCTTGTTGCCACTACGGAGACAAAAAATATTATCTCAGTTTCTTGTTATGAGAACATTTTCTTGTTTTAACTGGATGATTTTTTTCATGTTACAATAACATGTAACAACATGTAGAAGTGTTTCACTATGTTAAAAGAAACGTTTCTTATTTTAAAGAGATTATGTGAAATAATGGGATCTGATATTAACAGAAAAATCACGTTATAATAACAGTTCAGTGTGTAGTAATAACAAAAACATCATAACCTGAAAAATATTTCCTTGTGCAAGATAATCTTAAAACAGGAAAGTTTTTGAGTCAATTTTTCTTTCTTTTTTGTCAAATTTGCTCTGTTTATTTGGCTATTTTGTTTTCATAACAATAATCTTCTGTTGTTTTCATCAAGTCAGTCAGAGGCAGATATTAATCTGAACATGTTCATTCATTTAATAATTTGATCATTTTTGTATCAACTGAGGATAAACAGGTTCTTACTGAGAGTAAAACAATGTTTTGACTTTCACATTTGCTGCATTAGAGGAGGAATAAACACCAGGTCAGTGATGATCACAGGCCAACCTCCTTTAAACAGGTGACAACTGTCACAGATAAATTCAATGATAAAAAACATTAAAGGATGGACTTAAAAAATAAATAAAAATATAAAAAAAATAAAATATAAATGCAGTTTTTGGAGCATTTTTACTGTAGCAAACATTTTTTAATTTCTGACAGTGCTCAATTTGTTCTAATGATGAGCACCTGATACTGCTCACCTGTTTAATGGAGGTTGGACTGTGATCATCACTGACAAAGGCACCAGCTGATGTTTCTGTGCATTACAAAGAAATAACCATTGACCAAATGTGAACTTCAAGATATTATTTTTTAAGTATTTTTGGGTGATGCCTTCACTGACAGTTGGCAGTAGAGGGATGTGAAAGGTCTCCAGTCAGACATGAACCAGGCACGATGTGGTTCATGGTTGGCACCTGAACCCTCAGGCCTCTGTCATGGGGTGACAGGTCAGGACTGAGGGAGACTGGGTTCACAGGTCCAGTTATGAACACAAAGGCCACCTGAAATTGTTCATTTCCAACTCCATCAAAAACACACATCCACTGCTGAAGCAGTAGATAAACTCTGTCATATCATATTAATGGTTTTATTTACAGTACATGCAATACAAAATATGATCAGTCTAAGTCTTGGTCATATTTTGTTTGTGCTGCACTCAGCTGACCTATAGGTTTCTGCAGTCACATCATGTCCATGGTCTCCATATGTAACACTGTAATCACTCCTGTTCATACCGGACATTAAGAGATCCCTTTTTCTAAGTGATGGGTGCAGAAACCCTGAAAGGCAAGTGAAAGTTGTTTTTTTTGCCAGGATAATTTTTCCAGTTGTCTCTTTCAACTGTGAAATAACCCCCAAGAGGCAAGTGATTTTTTTTTCTAATTTCTAAAAATTCACTTGCCTCTTAGAGGTTGTTTATACAAATGAAAAAAAAACAGCAAAAAATGTTTCTATCTTCCCAGAAAAAAAAAAATTCACATGCCTCTCGGGAGTTGTTCATACAGAAAAAAAACTAGAAAAACTATCCTGGCAAAAAATAAATAAATAACTCTACCTTCAGGGCTTCCATACCCATCACTTAGAAGAAGGATATTTTAATGGACAGTAAAAAAAATTTAAAGAGTTGAAAATTTAAAAAAAAATTCTATCTTCCCAGAAAAAAGAAAAAATCATTTGATCATTTGCCTCTTGTTTGTTTTTGTTCTCACAGGTGAAAACAAAAACAAACACGTACAAAAATGATCCTGGCAAAAAAGAATTTCCACCGGCCTTCATATGTCGCATTGGAATTAGTGTAAATACCAGTTCCTGGGTTGTACAGGTCGTTAGCATCGACCTGCAGGTCATGAGTCTCTGAACCTCTTCAGACATCTATATATAAAGTTAGATCTGGGGTTTTTAGGATCTTGAACTGTACTGTGGACCATTCCTTTATTCTGTCTCCTGTGAGTCCCCCTAACTTTATGGAAGTGCATTTCTAAATGACTGGAGAATCCCTTTAAAGGACCATCCTGAATGTGATGATACCTCTAACAATGAAGGGTCCTCTGCTGGGTCACTGGAGTAAACTTTGGAGTTTTGGGATCTACCCTGGCACACTCATGACTACTGCTTCATCATACTGTATAAAATACCCTGCCCCACCACACAGTGGTGTGGTTTCTCTGTGCGGTAGGTGGAGGTGAGAGCAGTATGGACTCTTCTCTTTCTGTAGCAAAAGTCTAAACATCTGGACTGAGTGACTCACAGGGCTCAAACTGCACCTTCATCTTCAATCTGACTAAACTGATTATTCATCATCATCATCATCATCATCATCATCATCATCATCATCATCATCATCATCATCATCATACAGCTGGTTTCTAGTGATGTCTTCCCATCTCTGTTGTGAATTCTAGAGGAAACTTGCAGCAGACCAGGCCTTAATAGATACGATGACACACAGTCATCTGTCCTTGTGGTTTTATATTGCTTCTAACAGCTGCCTCCAAATGAGTCTCCGGCCCAGCCAAAGTGAAACGACTAAAGCCATTAGTTGATGGTGAGCATGAGGAGGTGTAGAGGAAAAGGCCACTGTTAAATGATTCCATTAGCAGAGGTGTAATCTATGGTGTAAAAGAAAACTGGGAGATTAAAATGAAACCAAAAGAGGTGATGGAAGACGACAAAAAAAATCCTTGTCTGCTTATTTGGTGTTTGTGACCCTTTCAGGGCCGTCCTCAGTAGTGCAGCAGGTAGCTATAATCATTTTTCAAAGGATCAAAATTGGTATGTTTATCCCTCTGTGGCTATTAATTTGAAAAAGCCCATTAGCCACTTGAAATTTCAAAAGGCCGCCATTTTCCAAGACGGCCTCCATTTCTGGCATAGAAAACACACGTTACCCAATGGACAGATTTCAATGATTTTACAACTGAATCCATTTTTGACTATGAAGCTGTCAAATTTGCAAAGTTTTAATGTCAATTAAATATTATTTTAAATAATTGAAATTATTTTTATGCTGACAAGGTTTTGGCCTGTCCCTTGGTATGATTGTTCTAATTCAGCAGGACTTTTAATTTGTAAAATGTAGGTAAACTGTTAAAATTTTTACAGGTTTCATTTTTTTACAGTCTACTAAATTTTGTCTTCTACATTGTTAAAATGTTTGATTTGAGACCTAGACTATTAATATGGGTATATATTATATATATATTATATTATATTATAATATAATAATTGTGGGTGAATTTATTGCAAGAAATGACATTTCCTTGCCAGAAATGTCAGCCATCTTGAATCTTTGGTTGGTTAACGTGTTTTATCAAAAGATTAATACCCCAGAAGGATTAGTGCAAAGTTTAGTATTCGTATCCACATTTGAAAGATTCCTCCTGAAACGTACAGTTATCTGCTGTGCTACAGAATCACACTCACATGATCTCAGTCTGGAGAGTTAGTCACTGGCTCTTTCTCCACACATCAGCTGACTCCTGGCCAATGACTTTGATCAACTGTCTGTGAGCACTGCACCAAAACCAATAACAATACTCCATCTTCATGACAACCGAGCAGCTCCATCCACGGAGGAGATAAGATGAAGTGGACTTTGGATTTTTTTTTTGTCAAATATCAATCAGTTGTGGGTTAGAAAGAAACAAGTCTAATGACCTAATGAGACAGAGATACTTAAGGTTTATTGTGTAAACCAGTTGTCCTCAAAGGGTTGTCCGGGGAATTGGGAATTGTGACACAGCTTATGTTGGTCATCCGTTTCAAACACTTTCTATATTAAAACATCTAAAGAAAAAATCTTTAACAGATGTGGAACCCTGGGATAAAATCTTTTAGCAGCTACCATCACATCCGGCTGGGGCTTCCCCTATTTGCACATGCAGTGAGAAATCCCCAGTGTAGTTTTAATGGTGTTTGGTGAGGTCAAACAGTGGGGGTGTGAGTGTGTTAGAGATTGTGTCCAGCCCTAAAGTAAGCCTTATATGAACTACTATAGAATCAGTCAAGCACTTTTTAGGGTTTATAATTTATTTCTTGCCAGTTCTGAGCCCCATCAAGCATTACCTAATGACATGTAACAGAGAATGTGAGCTGATCAGTGTATGTGATTAAACAAAAAAAAAGGCAAATATACAATGAATTCAAATATTTGTTTTATGTAAAACTATGTACAAAAAGAGAGTGAATCCTGTGGACACCATTCTCTTTTAGTTACTGCATTTTATGCTATGTTCTTTTGTGTTTGAAGCTAATCAGAATTTTTAAGTAAAAATTCAGACGTTGAATCAGCCTAAAGTGTTGTGTTCTCATTTCTCCAAACATACGTGGAGCTTAGTGATGAATCATACAGGAATTTTACTTGTACAGTCTTGTTTCTTCACAGACTCCTACAGCTGTGGTCAATCATTGACAGTGACTGTGGTGAAGAACCAGTTACTCACACATGTATATATTCACCAAACATGCACACCAGGCAAGGAGGGTGTAATGAAAGATGCTATCACATTACATTATGGAAATTTTGGGATCTAGTAATTTTGGAGCTTGACCCACACTTGGGACAAGAACTGATGTCTCAGCCTCTGCTGCTTTGATTCTATGCTTTTCTAAAGCTCCATATTTTCTTCTTCTCCTGTGTCCATCTCAGTGTTTTACATCCTCTCTCAGGCTTCTCTCTGGAGCTCTAGTAACAACAGGTCAGTCAGTCACTAAAATATAGCAGGTGTCAGTTAAAGACTCAGAGAAACCAAATCCAAAAGGTTGGATGGTGGGTCTCGGTGGGAGGGGCTTGGTGACTGCTTTGTGTGACATCACAAAGTCCTGACGGCTGGTTTTAAGGCTCAGTTTCTGAATACAGGCTGTGTGCATCTCTCTGTGGACTGAGGCTTTGATACTTTCACAATATTAATATAGAACCTAGACCTGCTTTATAATCAAACTACACATGGACAGAGACCTTTATACTGTATGGAGCTTTTAATTGCTTCTTTAACAAGGAGGGCACTCAGAGCACAGCCCTCTGCCAACACTGATGTCAAACACCATACACCAAACTTCATTGTAGGGCTGAACAATTAATTGGAATATTATTGAAATCACAATGTGGCTACATGCAATATCCAAATCACAGGAGCTGCAATTATTTTGATAAAAGTAAAATGTGTCACAACAACATACCATAAGTGAAGCATTGTGGTGCTACAGAGATGACCTGGTCTACAAACCATATTCTCCAGAAGGAGCATGTTTGTTTTGTACAGGATGAAATGAATGAAAAATGACCAATCCAACTGAAATCATGACTCATATTGCAATTGTCATGTCTGCCAAAATGATTGCAATATTTCTTTTGGACATCATTCAGTCCTAAATTATAGTAAACGATCATCCAGATATATGTATATATATATATATATATATATATATATATAGTGAGTTTCCTCAGTCACCACTTTGGTATCTGTGTATCTATCACACAAACATTATAATCATGTTGTCATCTTGACTGAAGCTCCACCAGCCATGTGGAAAATGAACATCACAACAGTCAAAATATAAATAACATGAAGCTACAGTGTATTCATACACAACAAAATATCTACTCAAAATCTATACAAAGGTTCATGAAGCAGGAAGTTGTCTGTTCGTGTTTATCAGAGCTTCCACTTCCCTTTTCTGTAACTTTCAAACATTTTGTGAAAACTTCAGGTAAACATCGTCTGATAGAAACATGTTCAGTTTCATTCATTCAAACACTCATCAGCAGGTGATGAATGTATAATATTTACATTCAAGCAATTAGTGTGAATTTGTACTGCAGCAGACAGTCGCAGCCAGGTGGAAGCATAAAGTATAACACCAAACCTGATCAGTTTGCTAACACTAACACTGCATGAATACAGTGAACACACACACACACACACACACACACACATCTTTACTCCCATCCAGACATAAGTCGGCATGTGCCAGCCTCGTGAAAGGCCAGTCAGTGGAACCGCAGCCGTTTCTCTGCCACAAACTGTTTCTCTTCCTCTTCACAGAGCTGGTTTCCTTTCACACTGTAGGAACAAGAAACATCAGACTGTCGTCCACACTCACACTCATCAACACAGAGGGGGGACACATGGACTTTACCTTTAACTATTTATATTGATTCAAACTCAAACTATCTTTCAGGACACGTTCACATTTTAGTATTATACATATATATATATATATATATATATATATATATATATATATATCTTTTCTGAATTGGTTTCTGTTTTGTCTGTTTGCATGTGTTGTCTTCAGATGCAGTGAGATGACCTCTCAGGGTCACCGTAGTCAAGGGGTGAATGTGGATACCCAGACAACTGCTGGTCTACACTGATGGAATAAAGAAGCAGGCTAATTGTCTTTGAGTGGCCACCAGTCCAGCCAATAGTAGAGGACTTTTTCAGGTGTTTGTTTGACTTATCATCACCTTTACGTTGATATAGTGAACTTAATAAACAGCTGCTTATTTACGCTCCCAGCTACGTAACAACTGATTATTCATTTGATTGCTGGTCATGTTTGTTTCCACCTGATGAATCTTAGTCAGGCACTTCTCTCTTTCAGCTCTGCGTCTGGTCTCCACTAGGATTGTGCCGATGGACGATGATGTTGATAATGGACGATCATTAGAACTATTGCCGATTGCTCATGCCTTTGCAAATGTCAAGACGATATGTAACTTGTTTTCTCATTAATGTCGTAACCTATTATTTCTAGTGTTAAATGGATACTGAATTTAATTAGCCTGCCCCAGTTTCACGTATATAACCGCATATAACTGACGCTTTGTAACATGCACGCGCACAAACTCCAATCAGGTGATGATCACTGTAACATTATGTGAGACTCTGACCGACTCTGTGAAAACAGCTGCTTCAAAGCATGTGGACCTTAACGTCTCTGAGCAGTGTGACTGTTCCTCACCAGATCTCTTTGAGTATTGTGTTGTGAGTCAGGGCCTCAGCCAGGTGTTTGATCCCGTGCACAGTGAACTGGTTGCTGATTAACCTGTTGACAAATAAATGAGGCAGGTGAGTTTTACTGACAATCAGACTCTGACCTGAGGCCTGTTCCACGAAGCAGGTTCAACATATTCGGACGTTTTCTCTTTTCTGGCTTCACTGAGACTAACGCACAATCATGCTGTGCGGTCACATGCAGTGGTTCAAAGTCAGTAAGTCGACCCAGGTTTTCCTGAGCGTTCACATAAAAGGGGCGGGGTTTGCAGCATATGACCAATCACAAACAAGACACGTCTACAGGCAGTAGAGCAGCATGTTGTACAAACTATAATATCAGACAAATATGAAGAAGTTAAACTCATGATCCAGCAACAGCTGCAGCTGCCAAATGCAGGAAGAACATCTGGCAAAAAATCATAAAGCTGCCCATCATTAGGGCATAATTACATTTCTGTATTCCATTAAATGAATGAGTAGATATCTTCCTTTGGTCTGTATGACAGTTTTAGTCTAATTCTTTCAACTGCAGCCCTGGTGGTGTCAAACCAACTTGGGAGCAACTAAAAAAGAAAAAGAAAAATATAATTCAAGCCAAATAGACTTAACTGTCACATCTCATAAGTACATCAAGTACTTATGAGGCTTCAGGGCCTCAGTTGTAGGATGATATCATACAAAAACACAATGAAATGACTGACATTGTTGCTGCCAACAGGGAAAAAAAAGAAATAAAGAAGACAAAAGGGGCCCCCATACACAGAGGTTCACCTGCTGAGGAAGGGCCCTCTGCAATAATGAGGGTCACTATAAAAAATCATCAGGGGAAGTCAAAGTGGTCTGTTGGTCCCTGAACGCTCCCTGCTATTATCCATGCATGAAGATGATGCTGATCCATTTTCCAAGGGAACTGATTGGTTAGTAGACATAGTGCAGCGTGAGTTATCATGGCGATGTTCCTCACTAACCACACATCCTGCTTCGTAGCACAGGCCTCTGGGTATTCCGCAGCATCACAGCTCTGGTCCACGGTGACATCATGTGTGTGTGTATGTGTGTGTGTGTGTGTGTGTGTGTGTGTGTGTGTGTGTGTGTGTGTGTGTGTCCCATACCAGAGGTGAGTTAAACCCGAGTTCGCTTTCACCAACTCAGCCAAGTGTGGAGCTGCATCGTCAGTCATCTCGTTCTGCACCAACCTACAACACAGACATGAACCTCTGTACACAGAGTCCTTCATTTACAGCAGCAGAGTCATTCAGCTCAGTCAGTGATCTGCTCACCAGAATATTCTGAGGACGCTGTTCTCTCTCAGAGCTTCTGTCAGGACCTTCCCGCCTTTTGATGTGATGCCATTCGCTGAGAGACTACAACACAGAAATGACTCGATGTAAACGATGAGTTTAAATCAGCAGGTTTTTAATG
>NW_019174271.1:733984-734294 GCF_002260705.1 Seriola dumerili | reverse complement strand
CCACACACACCCGCATCTTTACTCCCACCCAGACATAAGTCGGCATGTGCCAGCCTCGTGAAAGGCCAGTCAGTGGAACCGCAGCCGTTTCTCTGCCACAAACTGTTTCTCTTCCTCTTCACAGAGCTGGTTTCCTTTCCCACTGTAGGAACAAGAAACATCAGACTGTCGTCCACACTCACACTCATCAACACAGAGGGGGGACACATGGACTTTACCTTTAACTATTTATGTCGATTCAAACTCAAACTATCTTTCAGGACACGTTCACATTTTAGTATTATATATATATATATATATATATATATAT